>NW_008692892.1:2644-4623 GCF_000695815.1 Acanthisitta chloris | reverse complement strand
CCCACTGCCCCTGCACCATACCAGCCTTACCCACACCATACTTACTGTCCCTGCACCATACCCACTGTCCCTGTGTCATAACTATCATACCTGTGCCGTACTCACCATGCCTGTGCCATACCCATCATACCTGCACCATACAGGTCAGCAGGACCAGGGAGGTGATTCTTCCCCTGGACTCGGCGCTGGTGAGGCCACACCTTGAATCCTGTGCTCAGTTCTGAGCCCCTCAGTTCAGGAGGGACATTGCAGTGCTGGAGCAGGTCCAGTGAAGAGCAACGAGGCTGGTGAAGGGACTGGAGCACAAGTGCCATGAGGAGAGGCTGAGGGAGCTGGGGGTGTTCAGCCTGGAGAAGAGGAGGCTCAGGGGAGACCTTATCACCCTCTGCAACTCTCTGACAGGAGGTTGGAGTCAGGTGGGGGTTGGTCTCTTCTCCCAGGCAACCAGCAGCAGGACGAGGGCACAGACTCAAGCTCTGCCAGGGGAGGTTTAGGTTGGGTATTGGGAAGAGATTTTTTTACAGAGAGTGTGCTCAGGCATTGGAATGGGCTGACCAGGGAGGGGGTGGATTCACCATCCCTGGAGGTTTGGAAGCTGAGACTGGATGTGGCACTTAGTGCCATGGTCTAGTAACCATGGTAGGGTTGGACTTGATGATCTTGGAGGTCTCTTCCAATCTGGTTGATTCTATACTTGTGCCATACTCCCCATGTCTGTGCCATACTCATCATGCCTACCCTGTACCCATCATACCTGTGCCAAACCCATCATACCAATGCTCTACCTGATGTACCTGTGCCATACTCACCGTGCCAGCACCATACCAGCCCTACCTGTGCTGTACCTGCTGTACCCACACTCCTGGGGCAGCAGCAGTAGGCGCAGGCGTGTTCCCCGTGGTGAGGGATTGATCCCTGCTGTTCCGTTTATGAGGTGGCATAATCCCACAGAACTGTCTCAGTAATATCCCAAACTAAATCATTCATTCTTGCCAAAAATCCAATAAAGAGCTCAGGCCTCCTCCATAGGCAGATAAAGCCCAGATTAACGGGGCTGCCGAGAGCAGAAAAGAGAAAGAAGAAAGAAAAAGGAGGAAATGCTGGGAAAATGAGCACGGGATGGAGAGGAGACTCCTGCCACCTTCTCCTTTCCCGAGGCTGCTGCAGCTCAGGGTTTTATTACAAAAGCCACCTAAGTATTACAGGCTAATCCCTAAATCCCAGCCTAGTAAAATATGGGATGGATTTTGTAAATTGTGCCCTTTACAAAGCTGATTGAACTTTTTTCTTCATTTTCTTCTCCTTTCCCCTCCTTTCCCAGGGGAACATTTTTCTTCCTTGGGGATCAGGATGCCTTTTGGTGTCCATATCCTGGCCCTGTTCCTTCCCTAGCCTGACCCCTCTGGTCCCAGTTTGGAGCTGCTGGGTGGTGGAAGCAACAGCAGTGAGGCTGGATCATGGTGGAAATGATTGATAGGGATGAGGTGGGATGGGAATAGGGATGAGGATAGGGAAAAGGGATGTGGATATGGAGTGTGCCAGTGGCCCTGTGGCCGGAGCTGGTTGCCTGTGTAATAAACTACTTCTTTCCTCATTTCAGCCCCACTGCCTGCTGGCAGACAGCTGCACGGAGGTGGAAATGTGGCTGTGAACACCAAGACCCATGGGAGACTCCATCCTCCTCGGCCAGATTTTAGGGGTTTCTGCCTCCCCTGGGGCACCACAAGTTGTTTTGGGGCTGCTGGGGAGCACAAAGGTCCAGGTCCCCACAGGGATGGGTACCATCTGAGTACCACAGGGTGCTGACTGGGGCAGGGGCACTCACACTGTGTCAGAGCCACCCTGAGCCAGCAGGGCTGGGAGCCAGGATCTGGGGGAGGCTGCTGGGGGTCAGACAGGGACTGTGTTGTCCTTGGCTCCTCCTTGGAGGCTGTGGAGGGACTTGGCTGCCTGTCTGGACTATAAATCTGAGAGTCAGA
>NW_008692892.1:591-2550 GCF_000695815.1 Acanthisitta chloris | reverse complement strand
CAGTCTGTCACCCCTGTGTGGCCAGCGACTGCGGAGTGTCACCAGCCCTCCCAGTGCCTGCTCAACACCCTCAGGCTCCCTGGGGTGCTGGAAAACTCCTCAAGACCAGGACAAGCCTAGAATTTCCCACAACCATCCCTCCAGACTGAACAGCACAGCCCAGTGTCACAGCCCCCTGTTTGTGAACCGGAGGGGAATAAAACTTGGGCACGACTTTCCTTCCTCCAACATTATTTCCTGTTTTATTTTATTAAAGCAAGATGTTGCTGGCAAAATGCTCTCCCTTCCCTGCTTTTCCATCAAATGATCTTGCAGAGGAACATCTGGCAGCAGCTAACCAACAGGCTATTGCTGCCTGTCGTGGTGGCAATGCTGATTCCCCGCAGTGGCCAGGGGCAGCTGGCAAATGCCACCTGCCACCACGGTGCCTGTCAGCCCATGCCACTCACTAGGTGACATGGGGGGCAGTGAGGACAGGGACCTGGCAGCATCATATCCTGCGTAGCAAACCGGGAGCTGGGGAGAGGAGAAACATCTGCCACGTCTTTCATTTGACTTCGTTCCACCCCGAGCTGTTGTTTCCTTTGGTTTGAGGGTAATGCTGAGGCTCACAGAGATTTGGGATCAGATCCCAGCTTGGAGCCAGGATCCAGCCTGCAGCAGCAAGAGCCAAGTCTGGATCCCTGCGTGGGCTCAGATCCTGAGCAGCAGCAGTGTTTGGGGGGTGATGTGCATCAAAGCCCCCAGCCTGAGCTCTTGCTAGTGCTGTCTATGAGGACAGCAGGGGCAGGGCAGTGCCTCAGTTTCCCCAATACCAAACATCACAGCAGGGAGACATCCAGCTCCTCCTTCCCTCCTACAACCCATCCCAGCAGTGCAACACGGGCGTTACATGTGCTCGGAGCCAGCACTGGAGGATGCTAGGTGGTAACCATGGCAACGGCCAGGTTTCTCTTTCCTTGCCCTTGCTAGTCACCTTGAGATGCCACCACTGTCCTGGTCACCAGCTGGGCCCCCTGTGTCCCCCCACACATCTTGGTCCCTGAGCTGCCCTGGTGTACGTGGCAGCAGGATGTGGTCACAGCAGGGCTGTGCTGGGGATCCCCACCATGATCCAAGGGCTGGATCCAGAAATCCAGCACCACCCAGGGATCCTCTCAGCATGGGGATGGCTGGAGGAGGGACCCCCACACTGTCCTGCCACCGTGTCCCCGGTGCTGGCAGCATCCCTTCCCTGCAGCTCCAGAGGAAGGAGCTGGTCGAGACGCTCAAAGCAACATCTGCAAGTGCTTATCCACGCAGCCGGCCTGGCCCTTCCCGAAATAGCTCTCCGGGATGGTGGCCCATGCCAGCACTGATGTAATTTGCTTTTATTTCCCTCCCGTCTGCTCCTTCCCTGCTGGAACCACGAGCCATGTCAGCCAGGGGCTCTGCTACCTCCAGCCTGGCCTGTGCCGGCACGGCTGGAGAGTTGCTGGATGATGCTCCCAGTGCTGCAGAGGGGCTGGGGGGTCCTGGTGCTCTGGTGGGTGTGATGCTATCAGATGCTCCTCATGTTCCTCACTGGAGCTGGGGTGAGCCTTGTATCTCCAGCAGTGTGTGTGAAATTGGGGAAATCCATGCTGGTTGGTGCAAGTGGAGAGGGGTTGGGGGATGGCAGCCCCCAAGGAGTGTCCTGGGTTTCCACACCTCCAGCTTGTACCTCTGCCACTCCGGGTGCCATATGGAGAGAGGATTCCCTGGCTGTGCCCCAGCATAAGGCTCTGGCACTGCAGGGCTTGCTGGTGGAGTACCCCTGGGGTGGGCACTCGTGGCTGTGGGCAGCTCCCCAGGGCTGGAGATGCCTTTGCCCCTCTCCAAGCAAGGGGGATTAGCTTGGCCCTGGCCATGTAGGCAGAGACATTGGGGCACTGAGCCAGCTCAGGAACCAGCCAGTTGGCTGCAGCTCCTCGCCTGGCT
>NW_008692892.1:0-570 GCF_000695815.1 Acanthisitta chloris | reverse complement strand
ATGCCTCCAGAGCAACGTGTCCATGCAGCTCCTGCCAGTGCAGCCTCCTGGAGCTCAGATCCATCCCTCCTGCTGCCTCCCCCTCAGCACCACAGGGTCCTACCATGGGGTCCAGCACCTCCCTTATACCAGAGGTCATGGAGGTACAGGCATCCCAGGGAAAAAGCTCATGGAGAAAGTAGTGTGTCCCCCACATTCCCTTGGTCCCCTTGGGGGATGTGCAGTGCCCCTGTGCCCTCCATCACCCTGGCTTGGCACACACTGCCCATGCCCACTGCCACTGTGCTGCTCCGAGATGCACAGGCTGCGTCCCCCTGTCCTCCTCCCCTGCAGGAACACATGGCACCACGTCCTCAAATAATTACTTCATTACGGGCTAATTACTGCAATTAGCTGAGCAGAGCTCCTGTGAGTGCCCGTTGGTCTGTGCATGGCAAGTCACGTCCCCTCCGGCCCCAGCCCGTGGAGGTGGCACCATGCACAGCTATGTTGGACCTGAGGATGCTCCACCTGGATTTGGGGGGTCCAGCTTGGCACCCTGAGGGTGCTTGGTCCCTTGGGGACCATGGG
>NW_008692891.1:41466-50111 GCF_000695815.1 Acanthisitta chloris | reverse complement strand
ACCAGGTTGCTCCAAGGCCCATCCAACATGGTCGTGAACACTTGCAGGGATGGGACAGTCATAGATTCTCTGGGCAACCTGTGCCAGTTCCTCACCACCCTCACAGGAAGAATTTGTCCCCAATATCCAATATAACCCTGTCCTCTGGCAGAAGGAAGCCATTCCCCCTTTTCCTGTCACTCCAGGCCCTTGTCCAAAGTGCCTCTGCAGCTCTCTTGGAAGTCCTTTAGGCACTGGAAGGGGCTCTAAGGTCTCTCTGGAGTCTTCTCTTCTCCAGGTTGAACATCCCCAGCTCTCTCAGCCTGGCTCGGGACCAGAGGTGTTCTAGCCCTGTGATGAGCTTGGTGATCAATGCTACATAACTGTTACTGGCATAACTACTGGTGCTTCAGAGCTTTCCTTGGAGGTTTTGACACGCTTGTGTGTCTGTTTTTTGGGGTTTTTTGTTGTTTTTTTCTTTGTTTTTGTGGTTAAGGAGCAAAGCTTTCCTCCTAACCAAACTGTATTGTGCTTGATTTGTATTGCAAGCTGGCAGTGCATTTTCCTGACTTGGTGACTGCAGAGGGTAAGCCAAGGTGCTGACTCGAGCGAGAAAACCAGGAGGTGCATAGCAGATCAGCAGCAGGGAGATGAGGTAGATGGGCTTGTGGTCAGCTCCTTGCTCAAGAACCTTTGGGACAAAGAGAAATAGGTGACAACAAATCTACCAACTCCTACATATACAACAATGAAAAACTCTCTATTCACTGACTTATCTAGCTCTCCTCACTTAAAAAAAAACCCACAAAAGCAAAGCTTTGTAGCTGTAAGGCAATCTGGGATGAACAGATCTTGGATGAAATGGTAGCTTCGGTGAAGTCATTTGTTCATAAGCTTCAGCAAAGTCACCAACTTTGCAAAGCACAGCTGGGCTCAGAGCAGGACAAACACCTGTTCTGGACGTCTTCCAAAGCCAGAACTGTACAATACTGAGTAGAACTGCCCAAATTAGACTTAAGTATCCCAAATTCTTTCTGTTCATACTCATACTTGAATAATAGTCTCTCAGTTCAAAACTACAGGGAAGTACACATCTGGACTGTCTAACCCAAATGAGGAAGGTTGCTCTCATGCACACTAGTCTGGCCTTCTGAATATCTTCTCATCTCCTCTGAGGTTTTATCTACCAAACTGAGGAAACCCAAACCTTTGAAAACCTGGCAAAAATTTCTGCCCCTGTCTTGCAGTCTGGCCAGATGAATCCACTTCTGTGTTGGTGCAGCCTTAAAAAGAATCCACTGTGGAAAGAAGTTCCCCCTACCTTCTGTAGAACAAAGCTCTTTGCTTTATCTAAGCTCCATCAGATCATGGGAGTCCACTGGAAATTAAATCTTGTATTTTGAATCCATCAACCTCTGGAGATGACTTACAGGATCCCTTATCAGCATGAGCTACAAATGAACCACTTGGACCACAGACATGGGCAAGCTCTGCTGCACTCCTGTCCAGCACAGCTGCCTTCCACTTGACATCTGGTGATGGTGAAAGAACCCGCTGCTACCCATCCCATCTCTGCTGGGTTTTAATGGCAAATGATCTTACCTTGGGCCACTGGGATCCTCATTTAACTCTTCTAAGATGTGATTTGCTTCACAATGATTCCCTGAATCATCAGTGGGAAGACCTTGGTTCTGGTTTCAGACTGCTTTTCTTCGTACTCCCCATCTCTAACTCTTTTTTTCCCATCTGCAAGATCCAGGTAATGCTCCAAAACTCCTTTGCAACTTACTGAGCTTCCTGAAAGAGAAACCGGAGGCATTGTTATTCCATAGCAGTGGTTCGAAAGCTGTTGGTCCACATAAACATCACATGAGATTTAAGACAGCCGTGTTAAGTGCAGTTTATCTGCAAGGTCACAACTATTGCTCCTGGTTTGCCACTCAAACAACAGAAAAAGCACAATTTCAGTGGAAATGGTTTGCAAATGAGTCACTGCTTCTTAATGAGGAGTTAGGGAAAACCAATCTGCATGTGTGTCCACAGCCAGCCTCTGCTGAGAGAGCCTGACAGTGGCTGCAGAGATCTGGGCTGCATGCTGCACATACAGCAGGCTTTGGAGCGAGGGAACGCTGGGAAAGATTGCACTGACCTGGATAGCATCAATATTATTCCAGCATGACAAGGCTTCTTTCTTTTTTTTTTTTTTCTTTTTTTTGCCGTTTGGGACTGACATGCAAACTTCCGAGGTTGAAATAGAAATTTCATGCTTCTGAGGGCTTGGGACATCTTTCAGGGATCAGATCAGTGCTCATCTCCAGTCCCTCCAGAGACAAGAAATGAGGCTGAATGCTTTTAATCTTTCTTGGAATTAGCACAAGGTCAACATGACACTGTGGTTCAGAACTGTATATTGAAAGAACAAATTGGATCTTTTGGTAATAGCTAGGTACAGTCATGGGGCAGGCAGTCGGATGGGAGTGGAGGGAGCATCCTCATGTTGATCTGGCAAATGCATCATGTAAATGCAATCTGCTCTAGCAACCAGACAAACCCAGGGAGATGAAGGAAACCACGTTAAAAAACATGATGAAAGTTGCCTCAAGGCTCCTTATGCCACACTTGGGCTTTGGGCACTTGGGGTTTTTATTTGTTCCCTTTTTCTTGCTTTAACAAACCCAAACATAGCATTCTTCACTTGTGGAGGTGTTAAAGGCTGAGACAGCCCATTTGGCTTCTCCCCCCACTCCCAAAAACACATACACATGCACAAGGGTGCAAGCCAAGGATTCATTACCCAAGCTGCAAGCCAAGGGTAATGGCTCACAGACAAGAGGGGTTTGCATTCCTGGCTCCCACTGGAATTTTTAGGCCTTTCAGCAGATGACCTGCCTCCTTGGGTGGAGATAAAGCAATTTTCATGCTAAATAGTCAGGTAAACACTGGTCTAGGCCAAACTGGACAATTCATGTCAAGGTCCCTTGACATCTCCTAGTGTCTCCTACAAGGGGTTCAAGCAATACAGAGAGGAAAGGGACAAAGACAGGTGGGCACCCTCTGCATTGCATGAGTATGACCCACATAGCTCATGATGCTGGAGAGGGGAGAGAAAGAGGCAAGCCTCCGAAATTGCATCATTTCTACACTTGTGTGAACTTCCTTTAGCAACCACAGAGCTAAATAGATCTCACACATGGTTTATTTTTGGATTATCTCCCCCCTCTACTGCAGTCCCCTCCCAAATTGATTTATGAGGCTATTGTTCCATACTTGTGACCTAACCCACCAAACACGCTGGACTTTGCAGCTCCCTCCCTCCTCCTTCCATCACACAGGTGTAACTGCTCTAAAAGCAAGGGAGAGGAAGGAGAAAGAGGAAGGAAACAGAAGAGAAAACAAGGGAACAAGTCAAGGCTGCAGATGCACACATCTGCTTTCTGACTGATTCAGGCTATGGCACACCCCTATGGGTCCCTTTTTATTGCTTACATTCCTTATAAGTTAGAAACACTTTTTTTACCACCCCCTTCCCTTTTCCTCCAAACTTCAGATATCCCAGAGGAATGTTTAAATTATTATGGAATCCCAGAGGAGTTTGTTGCTTCCCTTTTTAATTTGTTCCATGTTAGTTGCTAGTTTTTTTTAAAGCAGTGCCCAGCTTACTCTTTTCTAAAGTCAGGCCCAGGGCTCCTTGTTCTGACTCTGGCACAGAATTCCTTAGAACTTTGTTCCCCAAATCCCTGCAGGTTTACAGTGTGGCTATAATACTCGATGCAGAAATTTGTGATTACCTGCTCTGATTGTAGAGCTTATGTTTAAATAGAAATGCTAAAAATACTGATTTAGGCCAATCAAAAAAAAGGCATTATTGGCCATTTTTCCCTTGGCCAGCTTTCACAGGCAAACTGCAGTCCTGGAAGGCCAATGAAATGCCGGGTGTTATCTAGCCCTAGGCAGAGAATGATGCCTGCATGGAGCCAGACAGAAAAAAATCGATCCATCTGAAGTAAAAAGGAAAAGGCTGGAACTGGGTTTTGACCTTCATGGTCCAGGGAGAGCAGGAAATTTGAGTTTCAGAAGCTCTATAAGGGACTTGGGGTTTTTAATCTCATCAGTCCTCTTTGCCCTCAGAGCACTGCTCCAAGGTGGGGCAGCAATGGCAGATGCCCAGAAACTGGCTCAAGCTTGTCTATAAAGCACATAGCAGGAAAACAAATTAAATATATTCCTCTCAAGATCATAAGTGCAGCTGCTGGCCTTGCAATTTTTATGTATTTTTTCCTCTTTTTTTTTCCCCATCATGAGCATAGCACAGGCTGACTCTGCCTGGCTCTAGTCCCCCTGTAATCCCTTTGTCTGAAGGGAAACCATCTCATTGGCCTTATGGATGTCACTTAGCAACAGTTGCTTCCAAACTAAAGGCAGAAAAGCCTCAGACCCAGAGCAGCCACAAGGTAACTGCACAGGGAAATGAAATTTATACAACTCAAAAGAGGTTAAGAAGTCTTTTCTAAATATGGCACAAAGAAAGGAAAAAAGGAAGGAAATCTCCAAAGAGCTGGGAATGGTGACGCATCTTGGAGTAGATGGTAAGCAGATACTGGCCATGCTTTTCCTTAGTAGCACCACTTAGCACTCTTGAGCCCAATATTTTGTCCAATCAAGTATTGCTTCTTGGTAAACTATTTGCCAGCCAGCTCTGCATCAAAATGCCTTTGAGTATTAGCGTAGAAAGTTTCCATGTCCCCAATGATCCAGAGTAATTTTGGGAATTACGACAGGGGGAACACTAACATAGTTGTGGCCTTCCAGGTAAAGAAAGAGGAATCAGTGACCACTGTCAGAAATCTCCTGTTACCAGCAAAGCAGCATAAGGACGAGCAGGAGAAACCTGCAAACAGGTGACAAAACTCAGCCATGTTTTGGAAGGCACCTAGGTGAGATGATCTGATGGAGCTTGACCATGTCTGTGCTACACTTGGTAGTATCTTAATGAGGCATTCCTTACTGGAAAAGAGGAATGTGTGTTTCCAATACTTTTTCTGTTACCTGTCTAGTTGCTTAGGACTTGCCTCACTGACATGTTTGGTTCCAATGTGCAGAGCCTCAGATACTCCCTGAAGTGACTGGACACCTCATCACCTGGCCCAGCCAGGTTTTGTATCAGCTATTTTGGGTTTTGATGTGCATAGAAATTTCCTCACAAAACTCAGGTGGGTCCCAGGAAATCATTTGAAATTCCTCAAAAAGTCTTATTCCTTCAGGCACACCCTCAGCACAATGAGGACACACCACATTGCACTCATGACCCACTGAGGAAGACCATGGCCCATGAAACCCATGAATGAGGGACCAGAAGGTAATTTAAAGACATGAGAGCTGCAAGGTGCTGCAAGATCCATCCAAGGGAGCACAACATTGACTTTATATGTCTGTTGTATCTTCCTACCTATGTCTATTTCTGGCATGGCTTGGACCTCCCTTCCCCAAGGGAAGAAGTGCTTACATCCTGCTGTTGGGATGGGGCTTTCCAGGGACTTCTTAGAATCATAGAATGACAGAATCATTTACGTTGGAAAAGACCTCCAAGATCACTGAGTTCAACCCATGAAGCATCCCCCAAAAGACAGCTCTTCCATGAAGACTGCCAGCTTCTTTTACTACATGGAAAAAACCCTGAGAAAACATCTTATCTTAACTGGATGCTCATCCCAGAAGTCCCGGTTCACTAGGACTTCAGGTGGGTCCAGTACACAACTTACCCTTTGAATATTTGTGCACAGAGCAGACACAGCTTGAGTCCTTAACAGGCATTTATTTAGGGAAACAATTACTTTAAGAATAGAATAATAGAATTTAGGAGTTGGAATGGACCTTACAGATCACCTAGTCCCAACTCTGTGCCCTGGACAGGGACACCTCCTCACTAGATCGGGTGGCTCAAGGCCTCATCCAGACTGACCTTGAACACTGCCAGGGCTGGAGCAGCCACCATGTCCCTGGGCAACCTGTGCCAGTGTCTCACCACCCTCCCTTAGAGTAAAAAGCTTTTTTCTCGCAGCTAACCTAGACTTTCCCTCCTTCAGTTTGAACCCATTACCCCTTGTCCTATCACTGCAATTCCTAATACAGAGTCCCTCTCCCACTCCTTGTAGGTCCTTCAGAGATTGAAATGTTGCTCTCAGGTTTCCATGCAGTCTTCTCTTCTCCAGGCTGAACAGAGAAGTTCAGTGCATTTCTGCCCAGATATTTAAAATTACTCTTATTCATGGACTCCAGAAAGACTTGAAAAGCTGAGTGAGCCCTAGAAGCTGATAATCCCCTTTCAATCAAATCAACTCCTTTAGTTTAGGTTGTGGGGGCAGGGGGCACTGATATTTTGGGGCTTTTTGTTGGTATTTTTTTCCTAATTTCCTTGCAATTGCATAGCTCCACCCATGTGCTGCCTGGAAAAACTGTTCCCTGGTCCCCCACAGTCAAAGGTAAAACTTAGGGGTGGGAAATCCCCAGGAAACAAGCACCAATTGGCTCTCCTGTGACCTGAGACAGCTGAAATGATATGCATTTGCGGGGAAAATTAATTTTCAGTCTAATTCTCCCTTCCATTCCTATGTGTGGTATCCATGCTGTTTCAATTTCTGTGTGACAGAATGTATTACTGATAGGAACCAGACCTGGGGCTGCTTTAGTACTTAGATATCTAAATACTTGCCTGCAAGTACCATCTATCACTGAAGTGAAAAACCATGTCACTTTCAGTGTCCTTTGGGAAGGAGAAACTCACAATTCTTTCAAGGTTTGCCAGTTACTCTACAAGTTAAGTCTGTCAGTTTAGCACTAAATCTTAGACTTAAAATGCTGAAAAGGAAAAGAAAACCCAAAAAAGGTCATCTATTTGAAACTGGAAAATCGAGTTTGTCTGAGATATTTTTCACTCATGTTTGGGGCTTGTGGTGATTGATTCATGGGTTTGGGATCTGTGTGTGCTGACTGATGGGAGCATCCTGCCTTCGCTTCATGAGCAGGGATTAGTTCTACCATAAAGAGTCTGGATGGAAGAGCTGGGTGAAAAACCAACAGTGGTCTGCAGCTTGCCATCACCTCCCACCTGCAAGCCACAGGTTTTTCAAGCAGCCAAACTTCAGTTTTACCAGAGAGGTGAGGCTTTCCCTGCAGCCAGATGCATCCTCATCTTGACCAAGGCATGAGACCTTTGCTGTGGGAGGGTTGGACCAAAGCATGTCAAGCATTGGAATGCCCAGGGTGGAATCACCATTCCTGAAAGTGTTCAAAAAACATGTGGATGGGGTACTTAGAGATATGGTTTAGTGGTGACAGTGACAGTGCTGGATTAATGGTTGGACTCTATGATCTTGGAGAACTTTTCCAACTTTGTATGAACTATGATTTCAGGGTGTAATGGGGATAAAGGAGGACATGGTCTGGCTGCTGAAGAGAGCCAGAACATCTCTACCCTAACGCCAGGAAAAGCAATGCCATAAATTTGCTGGACACAAACTCATCGCTTTGGCCCTTCTCCAGTGGTTATCCCACACTGGGCATGTTTAGGACCATAAACCACATGACTCTGCTCAGTAACCCAGGACAGAGCACCACTGGTGCAACTGGAGACCTGACTGGTCAGCGTGTGAAGAAGTATGCGCAGCATCCCTCTGACTTCTTCCTTTGCAAGCACGTACCTTCGAAGATCATCTGTACCTTAGAAGATGCAGCTGAAGAAGCCACCAACAGCCCACAGGCTGTGCAAGGGTCTGCTCAGGTCTTCTGCAAATCCTCAGGAGCTTCATCCCTTGTGAGAGGTGTCCTGAAAGTTCTTCATTTTTGTTTCAGTTCTTTCTGTGAGTCAAGCAGATCCTGAATCTCTCATCCTGGGGTGGAGATGTAAGATTTGGAGTGATCCTGACATGTAGAAAAAGAGGATCAAGCTGAGGAAAGGAGAAGGATATATTAACAGTGCTCCATATCAGGAGGGAAGCCACAGGATGGATGCTTGAAAGGAGAGGGTAAAAAATTCTCCTTCACAACACTTAACGAAAAACATCTTTTCCCCTCCTACCCTGCCCTGAGAGTTTCCACAGAAATGTGAGTTTCAAATTTCCTTTTTTTTTTGGGGGGGGGGGTGTTACTGAAGAGCAGAGAAGTCCATTTTTCATCAATAGAATAGTAAAACCCTGCTAAGTCTGGGGAAACAACAACCAAATTAAGAAGGGAAAGGGAAGGAGAAAAGGAAGGGAAAAGGGAAAGGGAAAAGGGAAAGGGAAAGGGAAGGGGAAAGGGAAGGAAAAACATTTCCTGGGGAAGGTCTTATACCATTTAGCTGTGGTTTCTAATGAGAATAAAAGCTACTTATTATTCTTAGGGGTCTAATTGTCATTAGACCTTAATTGCCTCTTGGCTTGCTTTGCAAAGCAAAGTAAACACAGCCCGTGCTGGCCACTGGCTGCAATCATCTACTCTTTTGATATTCATGTGTGTATTTTCTCCTTTCATCTTTATATAAACTAGGAAACAGAAGCTGCTGTGATCCTACTGCACCTGACAGCTTTATGGTCCAGCCAAGGCTCCTGTGGTGGCACTGGCAGCACTGGGGGGCTGTGGCTGGAGCTGTCTAAACCACATACAGCCTCATGAGCTCTTCTTTTCTTTCT
>NW_008692891.1:14688-41420 GCF_000695815.1 Acanthisitta chloris | reverse complement strand
CAGGTGTTGCTCTTCCTTTTGTAGTGGATCCTTTTGGCAAGACATCAGAAAGATTCATTAGGCACAAGAAAAGGGATATTTGCTTAGGCTAAATTAGTTCCCTAATTACCATATATAATATTCCATTGATAATAAACAGAAGTGGCTACAAGGGCTGTATTTTTAAAAGCTTAATTGATCTGACAAGAGCTTCAGAATCATAGCCAGATGAAACTATGCTGCTTGTGCTTGAGCACAGGTTGATTTCAGACAAGCAAAACAAGTGGTAGTGCAGAGCACATGTGACCAACATCCTCCCTTCTGGGTCACTTAAACTCAACAAGTGACTGCTCAGGACAAATGAGCTGCCAGAATGGTTTGGGTTGGAAAGGACCTTATAGCTCACCTCATTCCACCCCCTGCCATGGGCAGGGTCACCTTCCACTAGACCAGGTTGGTCCAAGTCCCACCAAGCCTGGCCTTGAACACTTCCACGGATGAGGCACCTGCAGCTTGTCTGGGCAACCTGTGCTGGTGCCTCAGCACCCTCACAGGGAAGAATTTCTTCCAAACATCTAACTGTCCTTCAGTCATCCCTCCAAACAGGCTGGTGCTGGTCCAAGGTAGGATTTCAGGAAGGCACAGGAAGAATCTTGCACTTCGTTCACCGTCCTCCTTCCTTTTTCTTCAAATAATATGTGCAAACACCAGTGACAAAAACAGAGAGATTTTCCCCAAACTTACGTTTTTTTTCTGAATTACCTTGGATGGTCTCTGCGGGACTGGGTTTCCTCCTGGGATTTTCATGCAGTGCCTCAGCTGTGCATCCTTACAGAGCAGCTCTGTGCCAGTCCATCCCTTCCCGTGCTGTAAGCACATGCTCAGAGGGAAGGGGATGTTTTCTGGGGCTGTGGTTTAGCTTTCTAATGATGTGTGAATGCTGGGGGCAATTTCTGTCTTTATTTTTATAAATAGATGTCCTGTCTTCTTGGATTTCTGATGGTGTGAGATTTAGCACATTCATTACTCTCAGCATTTGAAGACTGAAAAAAAAAAGGAAAATAATATTAATCAGACAGTTCATGATTTTGCTTAATAGCATCCAGAGGATGGGAAGCAACTTCCTCTTCCCCGGAGCAACAGTGATTCAAAACACGAGGGCTGAGGGAGCGAAGTCATAGCATTTCAAGGGCAATAACAGTAGCAAAGTCTGCAGCCCTGAGGCTGAAGAGGTCATGAAAAAAGTAATCAAAGGACCAGCTGTACTGCGTGAAATGTAGACAAAGCATAGATCAATATAGACAGGAGAAACAGCACAGGTCTTGCAGCAAGTCTGCAACAGCAGTGACAATTCCATGCATCAGCATATCAGTATATCAGCTCAACTTACCAGTGTTTTTGCCTGTGGTGGATAGGGGAGTCAGGATAAAACATTCACTGTTAGAAGGAGAAAGGGTTTTTGATCATAGAGTCATAGAATATCTTGAGTTGGAACAGACACACAAGGATCATGGAGTCCAATTCCCTGTTCCTCACAGGATGACTTAAAACTAAACCACATGACATAGAGTGTTGTCCAAATGCTCCTTGAGCTCTGGTAGGCTTGGAGCCATGATCACATCCCTCGAGAGTCTGTTTCAGTGCCTGATCACCCTCTGGGGGAGGAATCTTTTCCTAACATCTTAGCTGGGATGGACATTGAATCCAGAATGGTTTGGGTTGGAAGGGACCTTAAAGATCATCTATTCTAACTCCTTGCCATGGGTAGGGACACCTTCCACTACACTAGGTTGCTCCAAGTCCCATCCAACCTGGCCCCCTCCAACACTTGCAGGGATGGAGCATCCCCAACTTTTCCTGCACTACAGGGTGAGACCTGCAGGGTTGTAATCAAAGCTCTAATCTAATCTAACAATGAGTGTCATGAAAAGCAACAATGCAAAAAACTTGAATTGCTCTGTTTCTCAAAAAAACTGTCAGGACAGCCCTACATGCCTGGCTTTGCATTCCCTCTTCTGGAATCACAGAATCATTAAGCAAAGCCCTCTAAGATCATCAAGTCTAACTGTTATCCCCACACCGCAAGGTCCACCGCTAACCATGTCCCTGGGTACCACATCTACACATGTTTTGAACACTTCCAGTGATAGTGACTCCATCACTGCCCTGGGCAGTCTGTTCTTGTGATTGAACAATCTTTCAGTGAAGAAATTTTTCCTGAAATCCTGACTACATTCAGCTTTATCCCTGACCCACATGCTCTAAGCAGCTGAGACGTGGGGTGAGAGGCTCATGCCAGGGGAATATGATGGCTGCAGGATTTGACCTCTGTGTTGCCATGACAGAGGGCGGGCAAGCTACATGTGTGCTGCAAGAGTGGCTGCGTCGTTCCTCAAGGCACCACAACCTTCCTGATTGCATGACTTCATTGCGGTGTTGAAATCTCCACAATTTATGGGGATTTTCACACAGCTGGCTCTTGCACAAGGTTTCTTTTCTTTCATTTTTATTTCACTTATTGCATGATTTTTTTTTTTTGTAAATGAGTGTCTCCCTTTCTCATAATGCAATGCTTTATTTTTTGGCAATGTTTCCAAGGAATTGTGGGCGAAACAGTCCTCTCTGGAACAAAGCGGGAAAAATGCTGTGCACATCACATGATGGGCAAGGTCTCTGTAGCACATCTGGGAACATCCCTTTGCAGGCTTTGGAGATACACTCTGTGGGCCATACACCGTGATAGCAATGCACACACTCAGGCTTGACAGCAATATGATGGGCTTGTGGTAAGAGTTGAGCTGTACAACAGTTGCCAAGAGAGTGATTTTGGGTTCAGATGTCTGAGCTTCACTCAGTTCCAGCCTAAAGCTCAAAGTCTCCTCCAATTGAAAGAGAAATAGCAAAACATCCAGAGCTTTGCAGAAATCACAGCATCAGCCATGCTGGAAAAGACATCTGAGATCATCAAGTCCAACCTATGACCTTACACCACCATGTCATCTAGACCATGGGTCTAGGAGCCACATCCAATTTCTCCTGACACATCTTCAGGGGTGGTGACTCCACCACATCCTGGGCTGTTCTTTCCAGTGTCCAATCACCCTCTCTGTGAAGAAATTTTTCCTCAATAATAAATGTGAACACACACAAGTGTTATATCAACTCATTATTCTTAGAACAGTTCCCAGCATGATTTGTGCTGCCATGGTCACTTCCAGCTTCCTTGCCATCTCTAAGTCCCAAAGTGTTCAAGAACAGAAAATCCACAGAACACAGGAACTGTGGCCTTCTGTGCAATATGAAACACTACCAGTGCATCCTGAGTATTGAGTAGAGCATCACAAAGGACAATGTTTGATCAAACAGGAACTGTTTACAAGAGCATGGAGTGACAGGACAAGGGGGAATGGCTTCCCACTGCCAGAGGGCAGGGTTAGATGAGATACTGGGGATAAATTGTTCACTACAAGGGTGGTTAGGCCCTGACACAGGCTGTCTAGAGGAGCTGTGGCTGCCCACATCCCTGGAAGTGTTCAAGGCCAGGCTGGATGGGGCTTGGAGCAACCTGGGCTAGTGGAAGGTGTCCCTGCCCATGGCACAGGGTTGAAACTGGATGACTTCAAAGGTCCCTTCCAACTCAAACCATGCTGTGATTCTATGATTATGGCACTGCAAGAAGTAAGAGATGCAGGAACTCTGTGCAAACACTTATAAAGGAAGACATTTGCCACACATAGACACTTAGACACTTTCAACTCCTAAAAACCCCACCAATAATGCTGTACATTTCTGAATGTCATGTCTAGGATCTTACTCCCTTAACTACTCTACCTGTCTCTGCTGGCAGGTTTATCCTGGGCCCTCAAACATAGTGCAGCATTTAACATTTTCAGGTGCTAGACCTGCTGTTCACAAATTAGGTATTTAACTGTTTTTTTCTTTTTAAGTTAACAAGTCTTAATTTTACTGAGCTGTAAAGCCAGCTAATTGAAAAGCTCTCCACATGGATGAGCTTATCTTGTCAACTGGGAATCATCACTGTTAGCTGAGTGGGAGATTTGCATGGAGAGTTCTCATTAAAGCTTGTGCAACTCATATGTGACAAGCGAGAACATTTCTGGGAAGATGTGCAATGAAAAAGAAGTGGAATACTTGGGTAAAAAAAATGGATATTTGGAAAAAAGTTTTCACTGAAAGAGTGGTCAAGCCCTGGCACAGGCTGACCAGGGAGGTGGTTGGAGTCACCAGCCCTGGGGGTATTTAAAAGATGTCTAGATATGACACTTGGGGACATGGGTTGGAGGTCATCTTGGCAGTGTTGGGGGAATGGTTGGACTCAGTGGTCTTAAAGGGCTTTTCCAACCTCAGTGATTCTGTGATTCTGAAAATGAAGGGGGAGAAGTGGCAAAGAGACAACAATGGCCATCAAAAACCCAACAGGCAACAAACCCAGGTAGCAGCAGTTGTGTTAATCACATCATCCCAAGGACCTGTTTTAAGGAGAAAATCTGGGGAACGACAGCTAGTAGGGCTACCTATCAGTGTGAGGAAATGCTGAAACATCTTCTTTGACCTCCATAAAGTTTAGGCTGGGTAGAATTAATGACTTTTAGCTTTCCATTCCAGATTTCGAAGCTTCCACTGGTCCCATCACAGGGATAACTGCTACCAGACATTTGTCAGGCTCATAAACATATCCAGACTTGGATGCAACGTCTGTGCACAGCTACAGTACATCTAAGGCATTCTAGCACAACATCCTAAAATAGGCAGTATCCCTAAAGATCCCCTCATCCATGGATTCAGATTCAAGTGCAAGCAGAACCATGATGCACAGGCAGGTCAAGCTGCACCCTCTCCTCCCCAGCACCGCTGAAGAAAACGAGGACACTCCTGGTAACACATAATAGTGAGAAAATCACAAGGAAATCCCAGCTCTGATGAGGACCCTCATTGCTGGAAGCTATCCAGACACTGAATAAAACCACTTTGAAGTCACAAAGCACTTTGGTTCAAGATAAGAGACGAACTATTTCCATTGGTAGATAGAGAGTGAAAGTAGACACATGAGGAGTGGGATTTTTGGAAGGACGCAGCTGCAGCAATCTGGCAAGGGGTGATTTGGAAAATCCCTCTCTAACTAGACTACAGTCTCACAAGAAGGCAGGAGCAAAGCAGAGACTTGCTTTCCTACCTCCTCCTACCACTTTGACTGCAATGTACTGTTCTCCTGATAAGCCTACTTGGCTGGTGTGTGTACAATCAAGCAGGATGGTGCACATGGCCTTCTCTTTGGTACAGTGGAAAGCCTGAGGTCACGACACAAGTTCTGGAGATCATTTTGAGCAGGAGTCCTCACACACTCAAGTTTAGGAAAAGGAAAGGCATAAGAAACTACATCATGAACACCCTGCCCCAGCTGTCAGAGACACTAGCCCATGCAGTATGCTGGTCCTTCAGGCACAGCTAGTTGTCTCATCTCTGGTCCCCATCCCCCTACTCCTCTCCAAAACTGCAGTGTCTGTTTTCTCGCCACTGCTTTAATTTGCAAGTTTTTCTTTTCAGAGGTGAGGAAGGCTGAAGGCAAACTCACAGACTTCTGTCCTGCATTTGGCTTCACCTCTGACCCATGAAAAGAGAAGTGCTGTCCTTCTCATGACTCTGTGGTCAATCCCACCACTGCCTTGTAAGCTGACCCAATGTTCTTCTCTCTCCCAGACGCTGACTGCTGCTTTTTCCTGTGCTTCAGTTTATCCACAGACACATCACTTCAAAGGATCATAGAAATCTCCTGAGTTAGAAGGCACCCACAAGGATCATCAAATTCAACTCCTAGCCCTGCACAAGATAACCACAATCAAAGCTAAATGACCTCTACTGTTTTCTCTCAAATATTGTCTCCAGGCACCTCCCTGGGTCCTCTCTCATGTCAGAACAACAGGTAACCAAAATGATATTCTGTGTTGGCATACACAAATATCCCAAACTGCAACCACTTCCAAAACATTTCAGGTTAAAGCCCTCGTAAGTGCATTGAAAACATCTTTTCATCCCTAAAAAGCATCTGAGGAAGAGGAGACTGCAGCCTGCCCATCACCATCAGCATTTTCACACTGGGTAGATGCCTTTTTCCCCACGAGAGCCCATGAAGCAGAACTGTGGTGGGAAACCAGCATGCTGACAGTCTAATTAATCAATCCTGTTGTAGAACAAATTCTTGGGAAGTGCTGTAAGGAGCCAGTGAAACGTTGTCTATAGAGGAAGCAATAACAACAACAAAATAAAAGGTTACAAAACAGATTCTCTTATGAAATCCTTGCCCAAGAACTCCAAACCTGCAATAATCTTTGGCTCACACCACAAGGAAAGGTACCTCTGGCTTTACTTGTCACCCAACACTTCCCTCACTGCCAAGTGCTTTAAAACCTCACATCAATATGCTTTCCATGTCTCCCAGACTGCTTGCACGGGGAGATGTGGAGGAGAGTCCGGGAAGTGAAGCAATTAGGCCAGCAGATGCCTAAATGCCATTTGCTCCATGCACCTCTAGTACAGTCAAATTTCACTCCTGGAGCAAGGTTCCCTCTGACAGCTTCTCCAGCTGTTTGCACCTAACAGTTCCCCAGTGGAGAAACCAGGTGTCCTATCCCAGTGCTCACAGGGACACCAGTCAGCCACCATGCTCTTAAAAACCAAGTATAGAACAAACCCAAGGGACCAAACTGCAGCCCATCAGGTGCTATCTACCTTATCATCTGGGGAAAATGGGTTCAGCATGTGCCACAACCATGGAGCTGCCTGTTACTATGCTCTCACAGCTCAGAGCCTCTATTAAGTGCCCCCACCTCCTCCTCCCACTGCAGAAAAGGGGGTGTACCTGCTTTGATTCACTTTCACATGCCTGAGCATGTCCTGACAGTTGCTTTGCTTGGAGACCGGCAGAGCTTTGCTTGACAACTCTCACCCTGAGGTGAGAGTTGCCAAGTAGTCAAACTGAAACCATATGGATGAAGCATGAGAGAAACAGGGGATAAGTTTCATGGCTATTCAAGCCTGACCCTTAGCTCCTGCTTTCATTTCTCACAGTCCTGCTGTGCTCCAAATCATCCTTCCAGCAGCACTTTCCTTCTTCTTGCACAAGGTCACTGTTCATTGTAACTCTTTGCTAGAATTGACTAACCAATGCATCCTTGCAGAGTGGTGATCACTGGGCAGTTGGAAGAACTGCAAGAAAACAAGAGGACAAGTTGCTGTAATATTTTCCTTTTTCTTTTTCTTACAAAATCTCAAAAGCAGCTGGGGGAGTGTTGGAGGAGGCAGATGTTGCAGGGCAACATCTGACAACACTGCAGCCTGTCCATCCATCCATCCATCCATCACTAAGGATGGATGACGTGGATATGACCAGTGCAGACTAAACCCAATGAAGATACTAGCACTGATAGTAATGAGTGGTAAATCAAGACTTAATTTATACAGACCTGAAGTGATGCCCACACCAAACCAAAAGACATTTACCACCCTCTTGCCCTCTGCTTCCTTTATTTTAGATTCACTGGGATACCAAAAGCAAAACCCACATGAAGTTAACATAAACCCGTGTAGGTACAGAAGACAATTACTTCTTGATAAAATCAGTAGGAAAATGAGTGTCCAAAACCTGCCCAAACATCAGCTGGTACAAATCAAATACTCCTGCTGGATTCAAGAGTCAGTCTAAGCTTAAAGCAAGAGGGATAGCACTGATGTCAGCAAAGCAGCTGGACAGATGCAACTGATGGCAGATATAGTTTGCTGAATCTACACCAGTCATAGTAGAAAACTAGAGGAAAACTAGCTTGCCCCCTGGTCCTGCCTTCCTGCAGAGAACTGGACAAAGGCAGTGTCCTGGGTTGCAATGGTATGTATTCTATTTTCGTCTCCACAAGCTGTTAAAGAAGGTGGGGCAGTGATCCTTATCACCATGTCCCTGATGGCTCCCTCAGGGGGCTGTCTCTGATTAATGGGCTGCCAAGGACCCATACATGACACATCCGCCCAGTGATCCTTATCGCCTTGTCCCATGGTGAGGTGACTCACCCCAGGGGTGAGGAGCCAAACATGCTCACAGGGATATAAGCTGGGGTTTGGACCAGCACGGGTAGCCTTTTGCCTGCTGGATTCCCAGAGGACAAGAGCTGCTGCTGGACCTTCAGGAGAGGAGCAGATCTGCGGGATCACTGCTCCAGCAAAGCCATTGCTCCAGGAGGACTGCAGCTACCATTTTAATCGGACTACTACTAACACCCTGACTGACAGGGTGTCAGGTTACTTTCTGACTCTGTCAGGTTACTTTCTGACTCTGTCAGGTTACTTTCTGACTCTGTCAGGTTACTTTCTGACTCTGTCAGGTTACTTTCTGACTCTGTCAGGTTACTTTCTGACTCTGTCAGGTTATTTTTTGTACTGTTGCATTTGTTGTTGTTTTGCTGTGTTGTTCATATTAAATTGTACTTCTGACTTGGAGTCTTTCACTGGTTTGCTTTCAAACCAGCACAGGCAGATGTACCCTCTTAAAATGTCAAATACCTTTTTACACTCAAGCTGGAAAAACACAACAGTGAATCACACCCAGGTTCTCCTGCTGGACCCTTTCAGCCACCATTTTCTGGGGCTGCCTGAAACATTTTAAGGGGAAGCAAAGCAGCAAGAACAATCTTAAAAGTCACAAGAGACTGAAAGCCTGGAAATTTACTGTCCCTGCTGTGGTTTTATTTTCTCTTTCTTTCCTTTTAAAGAGTTAAAGTGGCCCAGCAGAACAGACCCCTTTGGTGAGGTGTGGGTGACCCTGCTCCACCAGGTGCAAGCTAATCACATGAACAGTGTCTTTGGCTGAGCTGCCACATCTTGGATACTCATCTAAATTCATACTGGCAGGGTCTGAGTGTCTGGAAGAGCCAAAAAGTGACCTGTGATCTCCCAAACCTCACTCCTGTCGAGTGGGATTGGAGCTCATATTCCTTTATTCACGTGACAGGAATTGGCCAACCTACCCACTCCCTCCCCAGCCCAGCAGAAGACCTGACAGCTTGACATTGTCTCTCCAACTTCAAGCTCTCTCCCAACGTTTACATTAGTCTCTTTCCAACCTTAAACTACAGATTTCCTACGCAAATTCCTACTCAATCATGGACATTCACAGTGACAAGGAGGTTGGTTACAAACATGGGGTTTCAGTATTATTTAAGAGAACATTCCACGAGGGTGGAGAAGAAGAAATAACTTCAGGATTCTTTTGATCCTGTGGCCTCAGAAGATACATTATTACAGAAGCACAGAATGGCTTCAGTTGGAAGGGATGGGCAGGGACACCTTCCACTAGACCAGGTTGCTTCTACTTGCCTCCTCTTCTTCATCAGGCTCCTGATAGATGTCATAGAGCTGAAAACTCACAAACTAAGGCTGGAAGTGAAGGACACACCTTTGCCTTCTCTGTGTCCTAAACACATCTCTTGGTTTTTCATACATGAATCTGATGGTTCTTGCAGGGGGAACTAAAAAGAGGAGAGCTAGAGCAAAGAGCTATAATTTGTGCATCAGCATGAAGGGCTTGGGGTAGCTTCTTATTCTGAAAAGCAAAAGCAAATTTAAGTTAAACCTAGCTTTGCTCTTTCCTTTCTGTCATGTGAGTCATCTTTAGCTTCAAAGAGTTTCCTGAGTAGTTGAAAAGAAAATACAAGAACTCCATGTAAAAGTTATGAAGAACCAGAACTAGAAATAATAGAGCTCCAGTTTTTCAGTGCAAAGATGGGTCCAACCTGCATGTGAAAGTCATTTTTCTGAACCTTGTGTGGGACCAGCCACAGAAGCATGGCCAAAACAGCTCAACTTTCCTGTAAGAGTCAACTTTTGCAATGAATCTACAGACAGGTCACCCACAGGACTTAGACCAAGGTCTTGTGGGGTTAAAACAAACCTGAGGACAGATAGGCTGTACAATCCCGTGGTTCAATCCCAGTTACAAACCTGCAGCAAAGATGAAAACCAGCTCCTGCCACAGCACATGCTTTGGACAAGATGTGTGAGGGTTTTTTCCCTCCACTTCAACCCTGTCATGTTCTAAGTTCCCCAAATCCTAGCAGGTAACTCCAAGCCTCCAGTAGCTGGCTAAGAAAGAAACAGCATCCATGATGAAAATGCTGGAAGCATCAAGAATGGTTGTCTGCCCAACCACAGTCCTACAGAACAGGTGTTAGATTTCAAAGACTGCACTTATCACAAAGGCACCTCCTAATAGGTGTATTCCCTTCACCAAGAAATACAGTCTCCTGCACAAATCAGACCCCAGGAAGATGTGGAAGAAGTCAGAGTATTAGTTGAAGTGAGAGCACCTCACATGATACCTCATTTCGAACTTTTTTATGATGATACTTTTATATGAGGTGCATCAGAACACTTAATTTCATAATTTTCATTGGGGTAGGATTCCAATCATGCCTCTCTCATCTGTTTTTTTTTGTTTTTTTCCACCTGCCTTTTATTTTATTTCTGCCTCTTTATGACCTCCCTTTCCAGCTGCTTACTATTATCACCTATGATTCTAATCCCTCCTTAACTGCTCACATAATCACCCCCTTATTTGGGAACCTGGATTCATACCCTTTGATCCACAGGTTGTCCTTGTATTTCCTGATCTGAATTTGTTTCAGGGCATCCAATCTTTCCAATATTGTTTGCTTTAGCCTGTCCTTCTCTGCCACACCATACGAATGAAGAAAATAATTATAGCACCAAAACATGTGTGATTTTGGTGTTGGGAAGGAGTGCCATGGCTCTGTGAACCGAGGCTTTCTCTTCCTACTCCTCCTGGCCACACTTGCCCATGGCACCACACCTACCCATGGTTTTGGGTAAACAGCTGTGCTTACCCCACCAGATCTCTTCTGTCCCAATTTCAGAGAGGCTCAAGACATGCATTTTGCTTCCTGGCTCAGACAGAGTGGTTTGATGGAACACTTTGCATTTCTATGCCCATTGCCCACATTCTTCTTTGTCTCCAAGATCTCAAAGATGTCAGTGAGCAAGGACTTTTTCTACTACCATTTTTGGCCAAAACTTTCTGCTGTCAACCTTTTATTTAGAAGATTCCTTTGTCTCGCAGCTTATAGGCAAATAGACCACTGTGGCAACCTACCCTGGCCTTGTGCATCACACAAACCAAAGGACTTCCGTGGATCAGGCAGGGAATGGGAATTACCTTCCTCACTTAGAATCATGGGCTTCTGATAACCTTCTTCTGAGGTGTTACATCCCTGTGTCTTCACCTTCTGGATAAAACTCTCTCATATCCAAAATTGTCTCCACAAAGAGGAATTTATGGATTGGGAGCAAGTCAACATGTGCTTTTCTTCCAAGGAAAGTCTTTTTCATCTGTCTTTCCATACTCTCTGCCTTTTACTGCATCTTCAGCTGGGAGTGGGCTCTCACTGCTGGCATCATAGGAAAAAATTAGTCAGGAGGACCAATTTTAATACCAGGTTGAGATAGACAGGAATCCTCTGATGTGTCCTGAACTGGATCCCACCAGACAGTTTAAAAGGAAGCATGGTTAACTGAACACTGGCAGTAATGTAAATCATAGAATCATAGAATTTAGGAGTTGGAATGGACCTTACAGATCATCCAGTCCCAACCTCCTGCCATGGGCAGGGACACCTCCTCACTAGATCAGGTTGCTCAAGGCCTCATCCAGCCTGGCCTTGAACACCACCAGGGTTGGAGCAGCCACCATGTCCCTGGGCAACTGGTAATCACTGATAATGACCAAGAAAGCTAGGAATTCAGGGAAAATGTTATTCAGAGATGATCCTAACTGGGAATCTCCAAACCTTTGAATTTTGCAACATGCAGATGTTTTCTTTAAATGGGGAATTAGGCACCAGATGTTTTTGCATGATTAGGTCAAGCACACAGTTATTCAGCCTTCAGATCTGACACACAGGGGTCATATCAGTCTCAACTGATCTTCTGACAACTTGCTTCAAACGACCCATTTCTAAAGGAAACTGGAGTATACTTTGACAGCTTTCTGAGTAATTTGCAATTAATCCATTTGACTCACTTCCATGTCCAGCTACTTAAGCCATTGAGACACATTCCACCTCTCAACAGAAGTGTTATTTCTCCTTTCAAGGGCTCAGCTCATCAGAATTGTACCTTCTACCCTAAGTTCCTATATCACTTACCTGCAGCTATGAAGGCAGTTCGGTTCAGGTCTGGAAGCTCAGAGCGATTCTATGCCATCTTACCCCATCAGAGGTATTGTCCAATGTGCTCTTTAGTAAGCATCTCCATTAGCTGGTTCAGAGCTTGCTTTTTCCAAACCAAGGGGTGGGCACTGGTTAAAAGTCATTGTAGCAGGGTGCTGCAGGCATGAATCTGCACATGGAGCAACTCATTACATAATTGCTCTAATTTTCTAGTCAAAACCCTCTGTGGGTAGACAAAATCAACAGATTTCACAGAAGGAAGGAAGGAGGAAACTGAAGCTTCCAAGAGGAAAAAGCCTTCTTTTCTTTTCCTGTTTTGCTTTGCAGAGGTTCTCCAATCGTGGCTAGCACCAGAAAGGCAACAGGGCAGAGTTATACCACAAATATTCATTACACTGACTGTCATACCACATTCTGCACAGCTTCCAGAGAAACACCTGGACACAGAACACAAAGTTGTCAGCAAAGTATGTTTCGCTGAGGCTTTAAATCTCCAGCAGTGTGTGAAGAAAAAAGGACCCAATATGATTAAAGAGATGCAAAGGTGTGAAAAGAACCATTTTGACACAAAAAAAATTAAGATACAGAGTAGTTTTTTTTTTTTCCCAAGAGAAATAGGAGAGTGCTAAAAAAAAACCCCATTCTCTGACCATGAAGACCATCAACTGAGATGGCAAAGAGGTGCTACAGGAGGTTTAGGCTGGGTTCATTATACACATGCCTTCAAGTTTGTCTCTGAGTAGCCAATACATCACCTCAGTCCATGTGTGGATCTGGCCCTTCAAGGCTCTGTTTCCTACCTCACACATACTTTCAGCACAAAACTGCAAACTGAGACCATGTAGATGAATACTGAAGCCCAGAGTCCCAGTCTGAAGAAACTAGAAACTACCTTATTCCTTGCTTGCATCAGCACCACACACTATGAATAGGGACACATGGATGGGTCTCACTCTTATCCTGAAACAAGGAACCAAGACTCAGGAGGAATTTCCCAGTCAGTAACTTGATTTCCCAGTCTTCTGTGCCTTCCCATCCAGGTTGCACTCTCAGAGCTTGCTTAGCTCAACCTAAACTTGCTCACAGTGTGCTGGTACTGGGCTTTGTAGCTAGGTATTATCTATAATATCAATTCCTAAACAGAGTCATGAATGAAAACATATTGAGTCCATTCTCTCATCAAAATGTTGCTTTCTACCATACCACATCAGACACAGGTGGGCTCAGTGGGTGATGCATCTCTGAGGGTTTTCAGAGAGGATGTTCTAAGTGAGGCTCAGATACCAGTGGAGTCATGCTCTTGGTTTCAGATGCCACCACGTTTCAAACCTACCTGCAAAAGTAAAGCCACTGCAGCAGAAAACCTGCAAAATTGAAGTTCTCTGGGAACAGAGATGATCAGGGTCAGCTCTTGGGCCCAGCACCCTCACCTTGCATCACCCTGAGCTGCCCTGCACACACCACGTAGAGCACCTTGCATATGCAGTTCTACCACCTGTCAAAGAGCTGTGTAGTTGGGAGAGTTAGATACTAAGAGGCTAGAAATGCCTGATCCAAACTTATGTGAGCAGCTATAGCTCAGCTTCCAATGTAGTCCTTTTGAAAACTGCTGAGAGTCAGGTTACTAAAGGCTGTATCAAAGCACATGTGTGAGTTTACAGTGGCAACTATAAACCTGGCATTTCCTAGCGTTTGAATGCTTGACTTCACCTACAAAAAATTTAAACAGTTCCCTAAGTTTCCTTTAGAGTTCAGGGAGCATAATTTAATAAGGAAAAGCCACAGTGTGCTAGAAGCAATGCATGGACTCCAGCTGGCCTCCATTGGCACCCCTCGCTCTGTAGGACACAGCTATTACTGTCCAGAGGATCATAGACTCATAGAATCATAGAACCAACTGGGCTGGAAAAGACCTCCAAGACCATCAAGGCCAACCCCACCGTGGTTACTAGACCATGGCACTAAGTACCACATCTAGTCTCATCTTGAAAACCTCCAGAGGCGGTGAATCCACCACCTCCCTGGGCAGCACATTCCAATGCCTGATCACTCGCTCTGTAAAAAATCTCTTCCTAGTATCTAAACTAAACCTCCCTGCAAGATGCTGTGTTGAGGTTCTTTGTCATGGCCCAGTTCCAGCCAATGGACTCCACAGGAGACAGAGGTTCCCCCCAGGGGACCAAAGTCAAGGGTCTTCCAAACTTCTAAACCCACTGTTCCTAAACCACAGTGTGTTGTGTATTTCTAAGGGCAGAACAGTGCCTTTAGCGAGCCATTTCCACAGGCTTTCGAAATACTGCTGCAGAGCTGCAGAAGAGGGATAGGATGTGACAGGATTTGAAGATGATTAACTGATGCTTCACACCATTCATAGGAATAGGAGAGGATATTTCTCAAAGTTCGAGGTCATACCTCTGACTAACAGACAAAACCTGCTTTGAGGAGAGGACTGAGGTGTTAGCAGCTTTGACCTTCCCTCCCACCATGCTAGGAAGACACAGGTCCAAGTAGTTTTGTAATGAGGGAGTCTGAGACCCAGCCCCAATCTTCTAGCATGATCTTGAGCAGCTTCTCAACCATTTATTCCCTCCAATGACCTTTTAAGTACCACCTGCTGTACTTATCACACATGACATTCAGCTTAATAACTCCAACAACCTGGAGAAAATGGAAAAAACCCACGGCTCTCCATTATCTAAAAAAGTCCCAAACATGCAACTCCACAGTGGCTGCCATCTCCAGATGACTGTTTTCATGTGCTCTGCAAGCATCCTTCCTCCTCTGCCCCTGGTTCCCAGAACTCTGGGCTATGGCAGCACCAGGCCCATCTTGCAGGTGCACCATTCTCATTTTCTAGGCAGAGTCTGCAGTAAATTGCCCCATCATGGTCTGGCTCCTCCAAAAAGTCCCAATGAGTTGTCCATGGAAGGAGGGAATGGCAGGACTGTTCCCTCCTAAAGAATCTCTGAGCAGAGCTGAAAGATGTTTCTGAGGGTGGTTGGGATTTGATTCTTTGGGGGGTTTCACACCTGCTGTCTCATGCCAAGTACACTGCTCTCTTTTTTGTCTGCAGAGCCATGGATACACCAGGCACCTTCTTGCTGCAACTACCAATGAGACTGGCTCTGACTCCCTATCATTGCCATCACCCCCAACCCACTGAGTGTCCAGGACCTGGTGCACTCAGTGTTTGCTTGCTCACACCTCCAATCTCATTTGGTAATAAACTCTTTTTCTCAGACCTAGCACTTGCTGGAGCAGTGAAATTAAGATTTCCTGATGCATCTATTCCCATTCCCATTGTGCCAGCACTCAACACATCACTTCAGACCTTGCCAGCCTCTCCTCTCATTCCCCAGATACATGTAATCTTCTGCCTGCAAAGAGTTCCTAAGCAGAGGAACCTGTGGGCACCAGAGATTCATTTGCTCTTTGGGAGAAAACGTTCATGTCCCTCCTTTCCTACAGGAGGTGGTGCCAGAGCTTTGGGCTAGGAGATAGCAAGACCAGATTGCATGGAAACTAACTGTGGTGGTCATCCCTGCTTTGAGTAAGAGGGGAAATCAACTCTACCTCAGCTCCAACCATCATGAGGTGAATTCATTAGCAACAGAGAAAAAAATAAAGGAGAAATTAAAAAAGAGTTATACGTTGGCATGTTTTCCACTGGTGCAAGGAAGCAGCTTCAGCTGTGAGCAGGTCCTTGGTTTTCCCAGATCTCTGTTTCTATTAGAAATATCATGTCTCAGCTTCCCATGGTTGTTTTTGGGAGCCTTTTGGTAGCATTCACTGAGAATAAGGGACTCTTCAGCTGTTCTTGGGTATATTCTAGTGACACAAGGGAACAAGTCAAGGTTCAGGAACGGTTTATTCCCTGCCATGGGGTGGGTCAGGGTTGGCATCTCCCCACCACATTGGTGCACAAATGGAGAGCTGATTGGATCAGTATTTTGTATCCTTTGGGTCTGTTTTTTCCAGCCCCTTGTCCTCAAGAAACCTTTACAAGTCTGTTTCAAATGAACTGCTCCCCTCACGTGTGATCCGTGTTGCCTGAACCACTTCAGTTTTCACACATGGAACAAAAACAGGATTGTAAAGGAAGGAGCTGGGCACATCAAACTGGAAAAGAGGAAGAGAGATGGTTGAAATACCATCTCACTCTTCAGTGCCTGAAGTACTAATACTCCTTTTTTCCCCCCCATAGTGATTACTATAAACCCTGGAAGCCTAAGGCAAATAATTGCCCAATTTACAACCATTTTACATGAGATTCAGGCACTTCCCTCCTCAGCTTCCTTTGAACATTCACCCTTGCACCTGGCCCCTGGACCTGGGGAGTGCTGGAGCAGTTACATTATCCTGTCAGGCTACAAGCTGCCTCCGGCTCCGTCCTGCTCTATGTCTGCTTTCCCCTCCACCCTGTCACCGCAAATCTCTGACGCAGGTGAGAGGCTGTGTGAGCTATGGGGAGCATGCTGGGGAGAATGATTTTGTAACCCATTAAGGGAGTCACCTATAGTTTTATGGTGCTCTGGTTTTAGCACTGGGGAGAGCCTGCATTTGATGTGGAACATACAGCCTGCAGGCATCATTTGGCAAAGCCTTCACCTTTTACCCCACGCTGCCATGCCAGTTATCTCACTGTGCTTTGATGTCTCCCACACTAATATTGGTGGAAAAAAACACCTCAAGAGATGCTCCATTATGGAAACAAAACCCAGAGATAGAGCTGATGTCTTCAGATCATAAGCATTCTAAGGCAAGCAGGGAAATTTTCCAACTTCAAGGCCTCTTGCCATCTCTACTTTTCAACTCAGCAATTTCATCCGGGAGCAATTTGCAGTGATGCTAATTGTATGTTTTTCCTGAGCTGTGCAAAGTTATAGGCCAATTATTTCTCCTTCACCCCTGCGATGCCTGTGGATTGCTGAAAAAAAAAAGGTATGAGAGAAGAAGCCGAATTTTTTTTGACCAAACAGCAAATTAGCATCATTCCTAACAGTCATAATACAAGCAAAGAAATTCAGGATATAAGAAAGTTCATGCTACCACTGGTTTCAACAGAGAAAGAGTTAAACTGATGCCTTATAATCCCTAAATGCTGATACTCTTATAATTTAACTTTCAATTTATAAATACTTTTCTTCTGAGTAACAAAAATACAGCTTTATTCCCAATAAAAGTTTGGAAAGTCTACATTTTCCCATCTTAGAATAGGACTCAAAAGAGTGTCCCAGCTTCAGAGAAGATCTGTTTCAGAAAATGCAGGTGTACTTGCATACTTAGCCCAGATATCCACCCCGTTTCAAAGCTCAAGTTTGAGAAGGACAATCCTGGGCCTTTGTACAAAACTAGGATGCCAACACTTTGCTTTGAGCAAGAGATCCAGGTCTGCTTTAAGGAAAGAATTGGGATTTTAACTCTCACAGCTAAGTGACAGAAAAAAGGAGTGGTAAGTGTTGTAACTATCTCATATGTCTGCTATAAGGGCTTGTGAACCGGTGTCACTCAAATCCATTTCCCGTTATACTAAATGTCCTGAATTACGCTAATGGACTTTTATGCCTGACATAAGAATATGGTCCAGACTGTCCTAGGGTCACCCAGACCATGATTTTTGTACGGTTGGCTGATCTAGAAAGTAAAGAAAACATATGGTATATGATGTTGCGTACACAAACCTCTTCCCCACATTTTCCCCAAACATTTCTGACTCCCATCACATTGCCTAGGGAATAGAAAAAAACATACTGAGCCCCATTTTCACAATAGACACAGGCTACATACTGGAATGCAAACTATCGGAAGCAAACAGTGTGTGGTTACAGTGACAGGCAAACCAACTCCCCCAGTAGTGCTAAATAACAATTATAGTAGAATATAATGTAATAATTATCATTAGTATGTCCTGTTTTAATTACTGTGGCAAATAGCTAACACAAGCCCAGCAACCTCTCCCTTCTCTAAGCCCACACTGTTTGGCTACATCTTCCCATGCATTAAAAGCTTCAAACCCAGATGCCAAAGCAATAAACCTTCCCCCATGCACACACAACTACAACTAAGGGTCACCACCCAATTCATAGAATCATAGAATGTAAAGGGTTTGGAATGGGCCTTAAAGATCATCTAGTCCCAACCCCCTGCCCTGGACAGGGACACCTCCCAGTAGACCAGGTTGCCCAAGACTTTACTTAACCTGGCTTTGAACACTACCAGGGTTGGACCATCTATTACCTCTCTGGGTAACCTGTGCCAGTGTCTCACCACCCTCACAGGAAAAAAATGTCTTCCTAATATCTAATCTAAATTTCCCCTCTTTCAGTTTGAACCCATCATTCCTTGTTCTGTCACTGCAGTTCCTGATGCAGAGTCCCTCTCCAGCTTCCCTGCAGGCCCTTCAGATAATGGAAGCTTGCTATGAGGTCCTCACACAACCTTCTCTTCCCCAGGCTGAACAGCCCCAACTCCCTCAGCCTGTCTTCATAGGGAAGGTGGTGCAGTCCTCTTATCAACTTGGTGGCCTCCTCTGGACTTGCTCCAACAGTTCCATGTCTTCCTTATGTTGAGGACAACAGAACTGCACACAGTATTCCAGGTGGGGTCTCACGATAGCAGAGTAGAGGGGAAGAATCACCTCCTTCAACCTGTTGGCCACAGTCCTTTGGTTGGAGTCCAGGACATGATTGGCTTTCAGAGCTGTGAGTGCACACTGCAGCTCATGTTGAGTTTCTCATCATCCATCACCCCCAAGTCCTCTCAATCCCCTCTCTGCCCAGACTATAGGTGTGTTGGCGATTGCCATGACCCAGGCATAGGATTCTTCCAGGTTTTCCTTATAGAGGAGAATGATTTGACCACAAGAGCTTGCAAACTCACCTATGATAGGGCAACCTATGCTGCTGTCACTGTGCTCACAGCCACCAACTGCTTCCAAGCTCTGGACCCTGACAGAAAAGAGAGCAAAATAGAACATTTCTTGGAGGCCAAGGGGACTGTGTCTGTCCTATCATCTCCCCAGTATTTCCACTGAGAGAGCCTCTCCAGGCAAGAGACCAAATCCCCTGGCTACATGGGTGCGATGCTGCTGAATGCAGTGCTGCTACTCCACTCTGCATCTGATGCCCTGCTAACTCCTCAGCACTTCCATGGAGACCACGAATCAGTTGCTTCTCCACTATGATGACTCACTACAAAAAGCAGCAGCCAGCCAAGTTCAGAGAAATGATCTGGAGGTGAAAAGCTCCTTAACCTCCTTCGAAAACCCCACAGCCCTCAACTGCACCATTGGAGATACAATATTTATGTGCAGCCTATAGATCACAGTAAAAGCAAGGAGGCCAAAGACCTATCAGCTTTTTTTAATGCATATTTGGCAAGGTTACAAGACAACAATTCACTTCCCTGGGACCTTTTACTTTCCTATAAATTCCAAGAGCCACATTTAAAAGTGAATTGGCAGATACAATTTTTTATTGCAAGGAAATTTGTTTTACTCCAGCAACATGCAAATATCTTCAGTCAAAAATGATGCAAGAGAAGGGAGATTTCCACCAGAGCTAATCTTAGCAGGCTAGTGGCATCCTCATGCAGAAAGAAAAGTTAGGTTGTGTGATGAAGTACAAAGAAGGTATACAGAAAGCTAAGTAACACTTTTTATCTGGAAACCTGTAAGTGCAGGCACTTTTGGAATGCTTTGGAATGTATTACAAGTTGTAATCCTCCCAGCAGAACCTCAAAAGCCTTGGCTTGTTCTGCCCTTTTAAATTCAGGACCTGACAGCTGTTTAACTAGAACCACAAGTGTTTGAGGTGGAAAAGGCCTAGGGATTATCTAATCTATTCCATGATTTACACAGAGAACTCAGACCATGCTGCAAAAGTGATGTGAAAATGCCTGCAGGAAGAAAAATCGGCAAGACTAGTGATGGAAGTACAAGGAAGCACATTCCCCTTGTTTTTCAACTCATTAATTAATCTTTGAGTTTGAGTAGCAACTATGGTGTTGGTCTTGACCAGAAGGACAACAGCACAGGAACCTGCATTACTTCAAGGCTGGCAGTGAATGCCCACACATGAAGAATTAATCTTTCCAAGTGGTGTTAACCCACCCAGCAGGTTCCCCACAAGAGAAAAAAAGGCAGTGGCATTCATCCACTACCAAAACATGCATCTTTTATACTTTTTTAGCAATGTTGTTCTGAGTCTTAAGAAACAAACTCTATAAATCATGTCATAAAATATATCCAGACTTGATGGTTTACAGGAAAGCTCAGCAATGTCAGTTTTTTGGGGGGTTTGTTGCAGATAATCCACCTTACAAAAAATGGGCAGTTTTCTTCTGATGCTGAAGGTAGGTTAGTTTACTGTGTGTGGATTGAAAGCCTTGCTCACAGTTTAAGGATTTGAAGGTCTATCAACCACTGGCCACTGAATTCCATCACCACCACCCCCCCTTGTTGATTTGCATTAATATCTGTGCTTTGCAGGTCTGCTGTAAAATGGATTGTGGTTTCCTGAACTTTTCACCCTATTTTTCCAGAGGGTTGGGAACTTGCAGGGAGACAGCTGTTATTTGTATACTGGTTAAGAAGAGAAGGTGATCTAGGTCTTGACCCATGATTTTCTGAGTCTTCTGAATGATGTTTTAAAGGTAACAGTCTCTGGTGGGACAGATAGCAGGAGGGTTGGATAGCGGAGGAAAAAAAGGCAGGCAAGACTCCAACCCTGGCAGAGCTTAGTGCTTTAAGGGAATAAGAGATCCTCCCAAACACTCACCTTTAAGGCCAGTGCTTCTCTCAGCTTACATAAAGATATTTTCAGTAGAATTTTGCTGGGACTGTAGCCAAGGAAAGCCATGAAAGGAGATAACAGTAACAGGAAATGGGAGTGAGATCAAGGAAAGATTCACACATAGTTAGAAATCCATTCAACTCCTGGCTGCCCTCAGCAAGAGATCACAGCAACTGGTGGACACAGGAAGACCACACTGCCCTGTGTTCCCATAAAGACCATGCTGCCCTGTGTTGTCATCACCACCTTACAGTCTCCCCAGTTCCCTCTTGGATACACAAGCAAAGTACTGACAAAATCTCATCTCTTTTTAGATTCTTGTAAGATCTCTGTGGCCTGAAGCAAATTTTTTTCCATGCAGGATCTCCTGTGCTCACAGACTACCTTGATGCCAAGAGCCCGAAGCTCCTTCATCTGCATAAATCCGTCCCCACCCACTAGAGTAACAAGCACACCAAAGCAAGAGCAGATATCTGGTTTTTAGCATGTGGAATGTTACATTCAAACTGGCCCCACTCCTGAACCCCAGGTTGAAATCCAAGGCCTTCTATGGCCATCTACATTGAACTACAAGAAAATTTGTTTCTTCCCTGTGTTATGCCTCTCTGATGCTAACTTCGGTACCTCAAGACAACATCAGCTTGGCCACAAGTCTCCTGAAAGGACCCAACACTTCTCCTTGGTCATCTCACTGGTTCCCACCATCAATTGGGAACAAGGTGGCTTCACTCCACTCTGGAAAGCCCATTAGGGGAGATTCAAACTTATTTTCTGGGTCACTCCCATTCCTCAGGTCAAAGGGGGTGTGAAGATTTGCTTTCAAAGCAGCTTCTGGGTATAAGCCAATTGTGCCACTAAAGTGGCCCAAAATATGAATCTGGAGACTTTGTAATTTCTGCACTAAATACATGCTGAACCAAGGCTTTCACATACAAAAGATGGCAGACGGCCATCACCACTGGAGCATTCAGGAGTCTTTCCTCTGGCCTCAGCTTTGTGTGCCACTGTCCCTAGCAAAAGGAGTAATGACACATTTCCAGCTGGAATGCAGCCTGTGTTGGCATAGAGCATCACAGATTCTTTGCTGAACTCTTCCCTATCCCTCTGCTCTGCAAGACTGTGCTGCAAAGATCAGAAGCAGATTTCTCCTGGGTCTCCTGGTACTGCTCCTTCCAACCATGGCCGGCAACTCCAAGAGAAATGACTGTCTTTTATGTTTTGGCACTTCCAGTGTTGGCAGGAAGGAGGATAGAGGAAAACAAACCTGAGGCTCCCAGAAACTCCATAAACAAACAAAGCTTTCTTTTCAACGTGGTTCTGAAGAGAGCCAGAGATCTGGGGAGCAGAGGGAGGAGGGAAGATTAGAGCATTGCCCGGTGCTGATCCCAAACATGGAACAAAACAGAGTCTGCACCTCTCCTGCCCATCATGCATCATGCATTGCCACATCCTGCTTAGACAGCAAGGTGATCTAATTGTGAGGGAAGAGACCCCTTGCAAGGTGCTCTAATATATCTGCTTAGTGGTATGCCTTATCCAAGGGCATTACAGAGTGTTGGCAGCCTGAGGAAACATGCTTCTTCAGCCATAGAAGTCACAGAATATCCTCAGTTGGAAGGGACCCACAAGGATCATTGACTCCATCTCCTGTACCCTGCACAGGACACCCCAACAATCCTGCTATGTGCCTGAGAGTGTTGTCTAACTGCTGCTTGAGCTCTGGCAGGCTTCCCAAGGCCACTGCCCAGGGGAGTTTTTCCAGTGCCCAGTCACCCTCTGAGGAAAGAACCATCTCCTAATATCCAGCTTAAATCACCCCTGACACAGCTTCATATCATTAAGAAGGATGGACAGGCTTGGGTACATAGCAGATCAGCCACGTGTTTTTTTCCACGTGTGGAGGCACATGCAACATCCCTGCTGGGTCATGGATGAAATGGAGCAACTTGAAGCTCTTCTAGAAGGAAATTTTTACATTCTCCCTCTACATATTAAGGTGGTCCAAACAAAAACTGTTCTTTGCCAAGCATGTTAATTATGTCCCTGAGCCCATTGGTGGCATAAGGAGAGTCTATGCTGCTCCACATGCCTGTTAAACTGAAGCTGCAAGACACAGAAGAATCAAGTCAGTGGTGGGTGAAGGCTGAATTTGGGAGACCATTCAATTGCAGGTAAGGCAAGGAAAGTATATGAGGAGGTTGATAGGAAACCTGTCTTTGTGAGAACTCCAGTGCCTATAGTTCCCTGTTGGAAACTCTACACTACCTACTAGATCTTCAGGAAGAAACTACTTAATAAAACAGTTTCTTCCTCTTCTTCTTCCTTAGAGCTGCTGGAATTGTTGTTGGAATTGCTGTTAGAGCACCCTCACTGCCCTTATCCATCCTCCTGCCACTCTGAAACCATACTCACAGCATGTTTTTCTGGAGAGTACAGCTTGATTTTCTCCAGGGTTGTCCTTCTTGGGCAGTGCAGTTCAGTTTTACTCACAGATTATTTCATGTTATGCTCACAATCATTGAGCTACACAACTTTCCTAAATTGCACTGATGAGCAACTTCTGGACCCAACCCTAATCCTAACCCATCTGATAGTCCTGTTTTCTTACTAATCCAAAATACAGATTTACTGTCACACATTACCCATGCAGCCCAAGGAAGTGTTTCTGTAGAACTTATATCTACCTAATTTCTCTTTTTTTCCGTGGAAATGGTCATACCTGACAAGAACCAGTTGTTAAAACACAATTTGTCTGTGATGATGACTTCAGTTAGAGTAAGGTCAGTCAATCACAATCTCAAGCACAACGGTTTAGGAACACGCTGCCTCCTGGCCAAGGAAGCTGTTTGGCTGTGGAGTCACTGCTAGACAGATGTGATCTGAAAAAAAAGCCAGTTGGTCAGATAACAAGAGCTCAGATCTTAATCCCATCATTAATGAACAAGTAAGTCATGAATGAGTCACTTCTAGCTCTCTGGGTTATTTTTCTTACTAAGAAAAATGAATGACCTTTTCTTTTTTCTTCTTCTTTTAATTTGTCTACTTCGCTGTGATGTTCTGCAGACTGATTAATGAGGTGTTTTTCTGTGAAACAAGGCAAAGGGATGCTGGTCCTGGGAACAGCCTTCAGGAGATGCTGCTGAAGAAGTGCACATTGTCAGTGGTGACATAGCAGAGAGGCTAGAGTTTCAATTTACTGCTCTGCAACATCAGGGCATTATATTACTGGTTCCCACTCATTCATTTTCCCTTTTGGGATTGATTCTATCAAAAAAACCTAGGGATTCTTCATGAAGGCAAGTCTTGGAGTGCAATGAAAGCCACTATTTAATAAAACTGACTCTATAATGGCTATTTTCTCCCTTGAAATCTTGGTGAAGTGCAACATACAACTGGCTGCTTCATTATTTAGGCATGCATTTTCCAGGGAATGGATGCACATATTTCCATGTGCATATAGATTCACTTTAACATTGGATTCTTTCTGCTCTGACTCCAGCACAACAGCTCAACTGCCTTTGGAAGCAGTTCACACAACAGCACAAAGGGAATATTGCGAACTTCCATGAGAGCTTCGCACGACTGATGGGGCTTGCAGTAGGAAGGGAAAGCACACATGTACCCAAGACTTCGCAGCAGTGTTTTCTGAGCCACAGGCCCAGATCCTGGTATAAATTAACTTTTTCCATTCCCAGATGTTCGTTCCGCCTTGTTGCGACACCTCTTACCTAGTTTCAAGCTGACCTTGCACTGGGCTTGAGACTGTTCACGAGTTTTTTAGTCATTGTTAAGAACAAGGAAAAAGAAACAAACATCTGGTTAGCAGAGATGCCAAGTGCACATTCCTTCCTTGTTTTTCAACCTTTCAATCCCTTTGTTTTCTGCCTGAGATTCCATTTGATAAATGCAAGGAGAGGCACAGGGCACTGATGAGATGCAACTCCGGTCCTGACCCACACCACCGCTCCCATCGGCATTGCCTCAGTGGTAACTCTGCTGACATTCACGGACCCAAAAACAAGAGTAAGGCCCTGGTGGAACCATCCCAACCATGTATAGGGGTCTGATCCTACTCCTACTGAGATCAATGGGAGCTTTGCCACCGAGTCCAGTGAGAACAGGATGAGGCTTTAATGTTGTTACAGCCATGAAATGGTGTTCAAGCCCCTCCCCTACCAAGATTTGGGCTTCTCACTTTCTATAGCTCTCATGTGTGTTTTTTTAATTGGAAACAACTTGATTGAATCTTGGCCCATCGTGCTGGCACAGCCTGACTAGACCAGGTGGGGTTGGTCCAACAAAGGCTCATGAAATACCAAACACAAGAGGGGCCACATGACAACAGCTTCACCTTCTTTACCTTGGCTGCACAAGCTTCAGCCTGCTGCACTTCTGTGCAGGCATGTTCTCCAGGACAACAGCTGCTGACACCTGCAGGATGTTGACCCTGGGACCATCCTTCCCAGCTCTAGGTGCCTCTCCACAACAGGAAAGGTAAGTAAAAGAAATTGCCCTAGATTTCATCTGTCTATGGAGAGGCTCCATAGGGGTTGAAACAGACCTCAGGCAGGCTGTACCACCTTCCAGAGGCACCTGTCTTTTGAATAACCCTGCTAAAGCCAGACTAAATTTTCATTTGAAACCAGGATCAAGAGCTCAGTATGAAAAGAAGCTTTGAATCCCTTCAGAGAGATATCCTAGGGAAAAGGTAAGGTGCAAAAGGACCACAACGTTCTCACTCAACAGGATGTCTTAGCAAGGCATGACATTAGCTCTTGCTTGGAATACCAAGCATCTGAGTCTTTTCAAAAGCTTCCCTCTGTTTTTTATTTACATGTGAGTGAGTCTGTGTGCCTGAAAACCAGATTGGAAGATCATTAATTTTAAGACAAGAAAGTGCCAGACTTATAGAATGCTGTCCCTCCCAGTTGTCAATCCTCACCGACCTCAACCTACGCAACAACTGACACTGTGGAGCAGGACTGTACCAGACTGGAAAGCCTCTCTTTTCCATTAGAGATGCCAAATCTGCCGTGCGGCTTGTTGATCCAAGTTGACACCGGCCATGAGAACAATTCTGTTTCCTCCCTGCTGGTCACTTCCATAAATGCCAAGTTTTGGGCAACACAATGTACGGCATTTCCAGCTAACCGCTCAATGATCTCATTTGAGTTGCCAGATTGATTTTCTTTCTTTTTTTTTTTTTAAAGGCTTTTTTTTTCAGCCATACATTTTAGATTAAAAAATAATAATCATGCAATCTTGCAGGAAATTGGGCTTTCAAAATTGAGATGCAAGGAAGTATGGTCCAGTAGAGATTTGATCAGGCAGATTTTACAGCCCTGCGGCTTGTTGGATACCCTTTTTCATTAAGATTAGTTTCAGTTTCTGGCCCCTGTTCTCCCATCACATGTCAGTTTTTTACCCAATGCCTTTTTCAAGGGAACTACAAACTCAACAGCCAGTTATTAATTTCACTTGTGAATGTACAGTCCTCATCAAGTTTCAATTCTGATTTAAAGTGATTTCTGAGTGAGGATATTACAGCCCAAAAGAGAGTTACTGGCTGCCCAGTTCTTATGCACAGGAGGTCTGAGTGCTATCAATGAACTTGCTCAGAGAGATTTCAATCTGCTGTCTCAGAAGAAAAAGGAATTTAAGTGAGCCTGAGAATATAAATGTAGAAGAACCTTGGCATACCAGATCTGTCCTG
>NW_008692891.1:14146-14645 GCF_000695815.1 Acanthisitta chloris | reverse complement strand
CAGCAGGAAGGAGGAACAATACTACTCACACCTGGAAATTACACATTTGTATCAGGAAACTTGGACAAGTATGGTGGAAACTACTAGGAAGTTCAGCTTTGTGGATAGAAAATTGTTAAAACTTTCCTAAGCTTCCTAAGTTCCATCAATTGAGCCCTACGAATTCAGAGCAGCTTAACAGCCTCTGCAAACCAGCAAAAAGCACTCATAAAATCTTTAATAAAGAAAATGTTTTGGAAAACCAATTTGATCAGGCCTTCTCCAAAAGAAGAGACTACATTCAAGCTTTGGAAATTCTTCTTCTGTGCTGCACAGATGCCCTCTCACTGACCCATAACTTCATTTAACTCTCCTCAAGAGGAAGAAAGGAATCCCTGCTAAAATTATTAGCTTTCACAAAGAATATTTGCTTTGAGGATAAGGCCAGCACACGTGCTTGGCTTTCTCAAAGGACTTCCATGAACACAGCAGAAACTCTGTGCTCCTGCAGAGGTTCCTT
>NW_008692891.1:12916-14132 GCF_000695815.1 Acanthisitta chloris | reverse complement strand
CCCCCGCCAAAGGCAAACACATTAGTACCCTGTAATACTCTCATCTGTTGAACAGTCCATGGAGAACTCAGCATACAGACCTCCCTTGGTTTTCATGTTGTATATCACAGTTTCTTGGATTTTGGTGTCCCTTGATCCTGTATCCCACTTCTCTCAAAATGCCTTTGTTTCTGTGAAATATGAGTCCACAGGCACAAAGCAAAGGGTCTTTGTTGGGTAGCAAAGATTTCCAACAACTTTAAGTCCCTTCTTCAGCTGCCTGCCCACCCCGAAAGAAGAATCATGAACTAGGAGATTTAGGCCTGAAACACAGCCCAGGGACACTAGCTGGAACCCCTCTGCAGCCTCATAAGCCAACATCTGCCCTTGCCTTTAGAGGGGAAAACCAAACCAGAACGAGTTTGCGCAACATGTAATCGAACACACTTGTTCTCAAAGGCATGGAGGAAGATGTTTGTGTCATCCTCCTAGCATCCATCCAGAGTCCTATGTCCCCAGACTCCACCCAGTGTGATTTTCCTCAGCTTCTTGGCCATATTTTCTGCATGTAACTGAAGGAGTTTCCCTCTCATGGAGGTTTGCTAACCATAAAGGTTGCAAAGAGCACAGGAATATTAAGAGCAGTTGACAGAAGAGCTCTCAGGAGGGACACAAAGTCTCCTGGCTTACCATTCAGTGTATAGGCCCTTAGGATAATGCATATCATCTTATTGTTCTAATTATTATTACTTTCGTTAAAGTAGAGATGAGAGATCCATGAGGGGAGGAGAGCCTGAAATCATGCATACCATTTTTATGAGACCCAAACCAAACTGCAGTCTGAGTCAAAGCACTCAGCCAGCCCAGCTCATCAAATCCAGCAACAGTAGTGAAAAGAGACCTACAAGTTATTCGATAAAACTCCATGCTGTGAGGTATCACAGCCTCAGACACAGGGGACAGCAAACCTACTCCCAGCTATGGTTCTTAGACAGAGTTAATGCATACTCAGGAACTGGTGAGGTACTGGCACAGGTTGCCAGAGAAGCTGTGGCTGCCCCATCTCTGGAGGCATTCAGGGCCAGGTTGGATGGGTCTTGGAGCAACCTGGTTTAGTGGAAGGTCATAGAATCATAGACTGTAAGAGTTAGAATGGACCACACAGATCATCTAGTCCCAACCACCTGCCATGGGCAGGGACACCTCCTCACTAGATCAGGTTGCTCAAGGCTTCATC
>NW_008692891.1:5078-12655 GCF_000695815.1 Acanthisitta chloris | reverse complement strand
AAGCCATTCTAGGATTCTATGATCTTAAGCCATGTTCAGCTTGTTATTTCAGCACACTCAGAGGGAGAACTACTCCAAGCTCAGAACATGTTGCCTGTTCTGGAGAAAGTGCCTAAGTTTTCTTTTGTTCAAGACCAGATCAAAACCCCCTCAACTCTTCATTCCCACAAAGTGAGGGGGAAACACAGGGCATTTTTCCCATGCAAGGCAATACTTTGCACTATGACTTCAGTAAATTCATATATCCCACCACAAAACTGAATAGTGTATCTACCACACTAAATAAACCTCATGGCTGCTGCAATGAAAGTGTGAAATTAGAGGCTGCACAGAAAACCCACTTTGCTTTGCTTCTGCTGCTGGATTTTGCAGAGATGGAGATGTGAGACAAGTGGCTCATGCCTTCTGCTGGCAGAGCAAAAGAGAGGGGATGTTCTGTAGCAGGAGGAGGAAGGGTAGGCAGTGTGAACATCTGCTCATGGCTGAAGCAGGCACAGCAAAACCGTAACCTGTCATACTATGAGGAAGACAGAGATTTCTCAGACTGCTTCCATATAGATTCCAATGAGTGCTACTTAAGTCTCTCACATCACTCAGCCAACATAGGTACAAAGTGTTCCTGTTTCCTAGTATAGCCACCTGAAAGCTGAGATGGTCACACTTATTTGCATTGCACCATCCCATTATACTTCAGATTGAAAATCAGTATAAACGACAGGTTCCCCAAATGGGAGGATGCTAATTCACACGGTTGTTGTCTCAGGCATCACAATACCACAGAATCCTTGGGTTAGAAGCAACCTTAAAGACCATCTCACTTCAGCTGTCTGCCCTGGGCAGGGCCACCTTTCCCTAGACCAGGTTGCTCCAAGCCACATCCAGCCTGGCCTCGAACACTTGCAGGGATGGAGCAGCCACAGCTTCTCTGGGAAACCTGTGCTAGTGTCTCAGCACCCTCACAGGCAAGAATTTCTTCCCAATATCCCATCTAACCCTGCTCTCTGTCAGTGGGAAGACATTTCCCCTTCTTCTGTCACTCCATGCCTCGTAAAATATCCCTTGCCAGCCTTCTTGCAGCCCCTTTAGGTACTGAGCCTTCTCACTTCTTCCCAATGCCATCACCCTCAAATCAGCTGCTTCTCCATGTTCAAAATATTCCTCACTCTAACATGCTCCACACAGAGAACTCACACACATGCAACTGACCTTGAGCAAGACACAGTGTCACCTCCAGGTCTGTGTCCATCCCACATTCTTCAGCTCTGAGATGAAACTTCTCAAAATCTGCAACACTGGATACAAATGTATTAATCTTTCTGATCCATCTTCCTCTAATCTACCAAGGAGCATCCTATAGCTTGTGACTGCTGGCTGGTTACCCACTCCTCTCAGAACACATTAATCACTTTTAGACATAGTAAAGCTTTCTAGTGAAGAACAAACCACAGCTGTTAAGAAAAAGAAAACACTGGGTTAGCCTTCATGGGCATATCATGTAGCAACACTGCCCAATGGGTGAGTTGCACATTTTGATGCATGTAATAGACATTAATTAGCACAAAGAGAAAGTCTAGTATGACCTTTATCTATGATTAACTTATTATTTTAACTTCATTTGATGCATATGACACTGATGCTAAAGAACGATGCACTCAGTGAAAGCTCCACTGAAGCCAGTTGTTACCTTGAATTGTCCCAAAATATTAACCCCACATACCTTGTCTTCACCTGCCTCAGTTGTCTGCAGTGGATGAACTCAAGCTGCACAAGACCATGGACTGTAGAGATACCTATGCTTGCCTCAGCAAAGGTGAGGTCATGACTACATGACCTGTTGGTCTGAAATGTAGCCAGGTAAAAGGAATGACAGGAGGTTGAGGACACATGACCCATGTGAAAAAGTTAAAGGGAGCCATGCTAAGCCCTTCAAGAAAGTAAAAGGCAAAGAGGAAGACAGAACATGGGGACAGACTGTGGAGTCACAGATACCAGCAGGGAAACGGAAAAATCACTTTGAACATGTCTTAGTAAGAATAGGAAGAAACTACTGGAGGCTGCAATCATCACAAGCCTCTAAGAACAGGTAAGATCTTGGAACCGAAAAGGTGCCATTCATTGGTCAAGCATTAGGGAAAGGAGTTGCATGGCTTCCTATATTCATCATCTAAAATAAGCATAATTTATTCTTATTCTGCCCCCCCAAACCTTCTATACTTCAGTTTTTCACCTATGGTCTCCACACACACACTGTTTTGCAGAAAAAACCCACCCCTGCTCTAAAGGTCAAAGTTGTTGGTGAAATATAAAATCTTGCACAGGAAATAGGTAGTTCTACCATACTCTACTTAGGATTCATTCATCATCCATTTTTGGGCAATGAAACTCAACAGCCTGTGCATGCAAGGGGCAAATGAACAGAGTTCATGCTACACAGTTTCTGCAGCTTCAGTGCTAAGGATAGTCAAGAAAGACACATGCTTGGTTACACAGAGGTTTTTTCATTCCTGTGTGTGGACAGGAGGAAGTTCATTATCTCTATTTGTGGGCTTCACTGGTATTTCCACCGAAAAGGACAATGATTTGGAGCTAGAGGCTGGGTGCGTTCCTTAAGAACTGGGGCTGATTCCAGAATGCAATTATATTATTCTTACAAATAAAGCATGACATTTCCTACTCCAGCACATCTAGCAGGAATTTTTACATCGTTTGTGAGACTCCAGAGTCACTTCAGCCCAATGCAGGCAACCAGTTGCTCTGAAATACCAGCTGCTCAGAAGAGCAAAGACTAGTTAAAAGAATGAAGTGTTTAAATTATCATTTTATTCAAGAAGTGACTTTCCTTTGTCTTGCTTCACTGCTTTTCGGTGAGCTGAACAGCTTCAGTTACTGCATCACGAGCAAGAGTTGAATTATGAGCACGAACATACCTTTCTTTGATGAGAAAATGAATATAGTTTTTCCACATACCTGAGGAATAAAAGCAGTTGTGGAGAGGAATCTCTCCCACAGGGAACCCTTGTGTACTTTGCAGTAGTATTTTATTAAGAGCTGGAGAGTTCAAGGGTCTCACAAATGTAAGTTTTCAATTAGCTTTCCATTGTGTCCCAAACAGTCTCTAAATACTCAACTAAACTTTAATCCAATCACTTGATTTGACTCCAAGCATGATTTATCTTTTAATCATCATCTGTTCAATGAGGGGGGAAAAGAAAGCAAACTTGTTCTTGGCTCATCATGACTCATACATTATTTTACTGCGATCACAGTTGTGTTTTCCTTTTGGCTGATGTCTTGGCAGTTGCAAGCACTGGGTTTGGCTTTCTATTTAGGTATGATCTTTCCTGCTCATTTCCCCACCTCCCAAAATGCTGAACAGCACAGAATGTTTGTCCTTTATACCTTTTCCCAGTGAGGCATATGATTTTTTTATTTATTTTTACTTTGCAATCTCTTGATATTGCATTAATCAGAAGGGTCTGCTGTTTGACCTGCTCTCAAAACAGAAATCATGCTTTAAAAAGAGGATCACTCTGTTAAACAAACGGCATTTTCCTGGAAGGCCTTATCACACAGAGAGCACAACACCAAGACACAAACCAGCCTGGACTTTCTGGGCATCTACCAAGAGCTCAACACTGGAGTTGGGGAAATGGCATTTCCTAAGAAACAGAGCCTGATGATACTTCATTATTCCTCCACATGGCTGTCTTCCTGGCATCCTAACTGGTGCCAATGGTGTGCCTCAGTTTCTCCATCTGAAAGTGAGATTTTCATGCTGCACCTTTAAAACACTGTTCTTCATTTCAGAAGTTCTCCATAAAAGCAGAATATTGTATGGTCATCACAGCATGGTTGCCCTCTGGGAGCTGCCTCACTCTAGTTGCCAGAGCCAGTGACACTATCTAATGACCTACTCACCAGAAATATCCCAGCCATATTGCCTTCATGCAGCAGTCACACTTAAATCGTAGAATCAACAGAGTTGGAAAAGACCTCCAAGACCATCAAGTCCAACCCTACCATGGTTACTAGACCATGGCACTAAGTGCCACATCAAGTCTCATCTTCAAAACCTCCAGGGATGGTGAATCCACCACCTCCCTGGGCAGCCCATTCCAATGCCTGATCACTATCTCCAAAAAAAAGTCTTCCTAATATCCAACCTAAACCTCCCCTAGCAGAGCTTGAGTCTGTGCCCTCTTGTCCTCCTACTGGTTGCCTGGGAGAAGAGACCAACCCCCACCTGACTCCAGTCTCCTGTCAGGGAGTTGTAGAGGGTGATAAGGTCTCTCCTGAGCCTCCTCTTCTCCAGGCTAAACAGCCCCAGCTCCCTCAGCCTCTCCTCATAATGCACCTCTCCAGCTAAAATAAGGACCGGACCCAACCTTTGACCATGAATGACATGAGCTGCAAAGCCTTTGAGATCCAAGCATTGAGCAATGTCTTCCCATGCATTGTTATTCATGTCAGTGGCTTGTGCAACTCACAGTTCCAGCCAACAGCAGGGCAGATTTTGCAAAAAGCTGCTCTCATCACAATTCACTGGCTGCCCAGAACCGTGAAGCAGCAGAACTACCCAGAGTATACAGGTTTCTTCCTCACTATAGCTGGAAACTGCTGACAAATTCCTTGAAGGCTAACTCAAATGTCAGTGCAAGACTAATAGTTTTTGATGGTTGTCTCTGAGTGCCAGGTTTTGGAAGAAGATTTAATGAAAAGCTCAGGTTTGGGTTTTTTTTCCCTTTTTTCCTTTGTGGGAAAACCAGAATACATAACTCCTACAGTGTGGGGACAAGCAGGCTCCTCCAAATGCGCTCAGATGGAAAAGAGAGGGAGTTTTTTTAAGCTACCACCATCACCTAATTGACCAGTTCTGCTCAGCATTAAAAGCTACTTGTCTGTGAATTTCACAGGAGCAGCCATACTGTGCCTGGCCAAGAATCCACACTCTGCTAGCACTGGATGTTCATGGAAAGAGCACAGGAATCTGCTCATGCTAACAATTTCCCTGACATGCTCCTCCAAGCTTCCACCAACCAAATTAGGGACTTCTGAAGCTGTGGCTGGTTCATGCTGAGGTTGCAACTACTGATTTTGATGAAGTGGGGATGGCCATCTTCTCCCAGGCAAACAGCAGTAGAACAAGGGAAAATGCCCTTAAGTTGTACCAGGGGAGGTTCAGGGTGGATAAGAGAAAAAATGTCTTTTCTAAAAGAGTGGTCAAGCATTGGAACAGCCTGCCCAGGGCAGTGGTGGAGTCACCATCCCTGGAAGTGCAGATGTGGCACTTAGTGATATGGTTTAGTGGGCATGGCATATTCAGTCAAAAAACAGCAGTAGAACAAGGGAAAATGCCCTTAAGTTGTACCAGGGGAGGTTCAGGGTGGATAAGAGAAAAAATGTCTTTTCTAAAAGAGTGGTCAAGCATTGGAACAGCCTGCCCAGGGCAGTGGTGGAGTCACCATCCCTGGAAGTGCAGATGTGGCACTTAGTGATATGGTTTAGTGGGCATGGCATATTCAGTCAAAAGTTGGATGATCTTGGAGCCCAGGGCAGTGGTGGAGTCACCATCCCTGGAAGTGCAGATGTGGCACTTAGTGATATGGTTTAGTGGGCATGGCATATTCAGTCAAAAGTTGGACCTGATGATCTTGGAGGCCTTTTCCAACATTAATGATTCCATGATTCTATTTGAAATGTCAGAGTTTCTTTCCAGAAGGGTTCAGGAAGCAGCCTGGATATCACTAGGCAGCATCAATCTGAGCAGTGAAGGTGACAGGCACAGGTATGTAGAAGGAATCATGCATTTGCAGACATTTCCCATGCCCCAAACTTTAGAAAATACATTTGCTCATGGACTTGCTGAATAAATACAGAAAAAAAAAAGTGCCTGCCAACATCTGCAGATACTTTGGTGGTCTATCACTCAGGGACTTTGAGTCAAGACTGGATGCATCCGTTGAAAAATATCCAACTACAGCAAGAAGATCCCCCCCACGGGCCTGGGGCCAAAGTTACTGGGTAGAAACCAAAGGCGTGTGTTATCGTAGCAATCAGACCAGAGGATCTTAATGATTCCCTTCTGGCTTTAGATTCTAGTAAACTAGTTTCTTGTTGATGCTGAATTCATAGAGTAGGAATTCATTTGGGACCCTACCCAAGAAGACTGACAGCCACCACAGCAGATCTGAACATCTCACTCTTTTTATGGTAGGAGACTGTGCTGATCCTGCTGGGAATGACTCTCAGGTCTTTGCTTTGATGCTCCTTTTTTGCCACACCTCTTTCTCTCATGTGGGCAAGTGATCATGACTGTGCTCTTCTGCACACCTGCCCCAGAAAATGGTGCCACTGCTGATCACCACTGATTCAGCACTATGAGGGAAGGAGGTTGCCCAGAGAAGCTGTGGCTGCCCCAGCCCTGGAAATGTTCCAGGCCAGATTGGATGGGGCTTGAAGCAACCTGGTCTAGTGGAAATGTGTCCCTTCCCATGGCAAGGGGGTGGGATGAGACGAGCTTTAAGGCCCCTTTCAACTCAAACCATTCTGAGATTCTATGGGAGATGGTGGAATTAAGCTTCTTTTTGACTTTGGGAGATTCATATGATCTGAATCTTCCCCAAGACTCTGGTTCCTCCCTAATGTCTGTGAGACACTTGTCTTTCACACAGAGATCACTGACCTCTTTGATCTAACAATGACCCACTAGCTGGAAAAAGAAGGAAACACTGAAAAATAGAATGGGATCTTCAGCTGAGCATCACTGGGAGGGCACCATGATGCCAGGCATGCCAAACCTCCCAGGCAGGACATCCTGGAGTGGGTTCCAGCTGCAGAGCTGTGCCCTCACCAGCCATGCTCAGTAATCAGCCCATCCAGGTGGTTCCAAAATTGCTTTAAGACTTACCCTTTGAACTTTTCACAAAACACAGCAAGCCCTTCACAGTCATTCAGTTGTCTCCATCTGCTACCTTCTTTGTCCTTACACAGATTCGGGAGAGTTTTCTCTTCCAAACAATTTTATTGTCGTGGCTGGCACAGGACTTGGTTCCCAGGTTTCTGATTTTTCTCTCCTAATTTCTAAAAGACTTTCTGCAACACAAAACAATCCACTGGAAAAACAAAAAAACCACCTCAACCCTCCTCTCTCCCCCAGTGCAGCATCATGATGACATGGTGTGACACCTCTCCACGAGGAATAGGTTTGTGTGTGCTCAGTTTGCCACCATGTCCACTGAACCAACCAAGGCTAAGAGGAACTGAATCGCATCCAAAGCACATATAAGGTGGTAGGTAGGAGCCAGGAAGAACCACCTTCCAGACGGAGAGCGTGACTGAAGCATCTCACACAGGCAGAGGTTTTCCCCAAGCCCTTGTTCCTGGTTTATGGTGGGAACATGTGCTGCCTTCCCATAAAGTGGTAACAGCTGTCAGTCAAACAGACATCACTGTAAACCTGCCTGGGTGACTCTTTTCAAATCCAAGGCCCCCAGGCACATTTATGAAGTGCCACCTGTATGATTAACAAGCCCCAGGGACCACTGTGCAGGTGCAATGAACAGGAGGGAGCAGGGATG
>NW_008692891.1:4786-5056 GCF_000695815.1 Acanthisitta chloris | reverse complement strand
TCCCACCCCAGCCACAGCCAATCTATCAGCCATGCCTGCCTGGAATTCAGGGTCTCATCTGATGCACAGTGAGAGCCTCAGGCTCCAAAATCCCCCAAAGATGGCACATGTATGGAAAAGATCATGAGATTTCTGGCAAGGGTGCAAGCTGGAGCTGCACAAGCACAGGCCTCTTCCCCGTCCTATCCATTTGGCTGTGTCCCCTCATCAGCTTTCTCCTTAGGGAAAGCAGAAAAGCTAAAGAAAAATCCCTTAGTACAGGTATGAGAG
>NW_008692891.1:4423-4735 GCF_000695815.1 Acanthisitta chloris | reverse complement strand
CCCAATTAAATCATGATGACAAATACTGCAGATATTCAGGATTTCTCGTACCCAAAGCAAGGCTACCTGTGGCCCCTTTAGTGAATACCCCATCTCTTTAAAAACTGTACATGCATCTTGCAGAAAACATAGTTTCTACAGTGGTTTTACAAAGAGCCAAAACCAAACCCAAAAGTTCTTGTTTTCCTCAAGAAGGAAGCGACAGAAGGATTTTCTTAGCTGCTGACAGCCAAGCCACTTACCCATGACTGGGAACAAGGCACCTGAAGTCACCACTTTGAGATATCCAAATAAAACCACAAACAGCAGCAT
>NW_008692891.1:0-4398 GCF_000695815.1 Acanthisitta chloris | reverse complement strand
GGGATGTTACTCATTGGACATGGAGACAGGGTCATTCCTGGGCACTATCTGCAATCCCTGTATACAGCATAATGTTCATCTTGCTAGGGGTATGTTTTAGTGGGTTGAACAATCACACAATGGTTTGCGTCGGGAGGGACCTTTAAACTAATCGTGTTCCACTCCCATGCCATGGGCAGGGACATCTTTCACCAGAGCAGGTTGCTCCAAGCCCCATCTAACCTGTCCTTGGACACTTCCAGGGATGGGGCAGCCACAGATTCTCTGGACAACCTGACACAAAGAAGCACAGGCAAGCAACCTTCCCAAGGCCATTGCACAAGGAACACCACTTTCTTTCAGAAGTTCCATAGCACTTCCATCCCCCTTGAGATCAGAACTGTGTAGCTGAGCACAGGCTGAGGTACATAATTTCCCAAAGATGGCCATTCACTCATACAAGCAGTCAGTGACTAGGATAAGGAATTATTTGACAGTAAGGATCCAGAGGTCACCCCCCAACTCGTAAAATGCTCTGTGAGAAAGGGAAAACCACCAGTGAGTGTTTTTATTAGAGAAAATGCCTTCCTTCTCCTAGAGACTGGGATTAATTTTCTGTAACTCTGCAAACACCCTGCAGAAAGGTTAAAGTGACTGTGTTCACTTTTAAGTACCAAAGACGTTTAAAGCAAAGACTCTCTTGACTAGTTTATACTAATTGTGAAATCAATCAAAGCTGTATTAACAACCATTCACCACTGCCTTCCTTCTTCTCCTTTGACATCAGATGTTTCTACCCTGCAAATAATAAAGGTCCTGTTACCTTTTCCACTTAAAATCAATATCCTGCACATGCTGCAAAGGTTTTGTTCCACAATTATTCAAGCATCTCCCAAATAGCCATTATCCTTTTGAAATTCTCTTGCCCAGGAAATCCTTGTTCTGCTTTTCATTACGTCCTCACATTTCCTATTGTTTTAGGCTAAAAAGAAGTAAATTCCTTTGTTAAATGATAATACTTGCACTTTCCTTGCCCCCAGTACTTCACAAACTACGTGCCTAGTAATTCAGGTATCTCAGGCATGGCATGTGATGCAAAATCAAATCCTGGGCTGCATCCAAAGGAGTGTGGGCAGCAGGTCGAAAGAGGTGATTCTTCCCCTCTACTCTGCTCTCGTGAGACCCCACCTGGAATACTGCACACAGTTCTGGTGTCCTCAACATAAGGAGGACATGGAACTGTTGGAGCAAGTCCAGAGGAGGCCACAAAGTTGATAAGAGGACATAGCAACTTTTCAATATCTGAAGGGCCTATAAGGGAGCTGGAGAGGGACTCTGTGTTAGGAACTGCAATGATAGGACAAGGGTTAATGGGTTCAAACTGAAGGAGGGAAAGTCTAGGCTGCATGTGAGAAAAAGGTTTTTTCCAGTGAGGGTGGTGAGACTGGCACAGGTTGCCCAGGGATGTGGTGGCTGCCCCACCCCTGGTGGTGTTCAAGGCCAGGCTGGATGAGGCCTTGAGCAACCTGATCTAGTGAGGAGGTGTCCCTGCCCATGGCAGGGGGTTTGGACTAGATCATCTGTAAGGTCCATTCCAACCTCTGAATTCTATGATTAAAAGGAGGTATGGGGGCTTGGTAGCTCATGTGTGACTGTTAGGAGCCAATCACAGGGTCAGCTAAGGTCCTGAAGGTCTCTCTCTGACCAGTATTTTGGCAGTGCCTTTACTAACACATGTTGAGTGAGCCACAACACCAAGAGCTGCACTGTTCCACCTGGATAAAGCCTTCCCCAACATTCTGGGCATCTTTCATCTGGTCTTCTCCATTCATCTGGACCCCAGTTCCCAGGTCTGATGATGAACTGCACAGTGTAACATTGCATTAGCAGCTATGACATGATGGACTTGTGCTTTGGAGTCATCTAACTTGAAAGTAAAGCATCTGGTCCTTTCTACATCTGTTCTTTGTCCAGGCCAAGAACTGACTCCCTTTATTAAAGATGATGGAAACAATCAAACTGAATTCCCAGCAACATAAGATAAAACAAAGCGAAATTATTAAACATAATGCCATTTTGTCAGACCTGGGAGTTTTTCCAATGTCATTGGGAAGGTTACCCAAGCTGAGTTTGAAATAAGGACAACAGGACAAGAAGGGGAGAAAAAAAATCTACCTCCAAAATAACCTCAGGTGACCTTGTTATCTTTGGGATACAGGTACAGGGTAACAGATTGCAGCTGCTAAGGCACTGTAAAAAAACCCACACAATGCAGTGAAACTATTTCCTGGCAGCATATTTGAACCCAAAATTCTGTGAAATAGGCAAAACCCCAGAGTCTGCTAGGGGTGGATTTGTTTAGATGACGGAGAAATGGGGAAGGATTGAGGAAGGTAGTTCCTAGCAGGAAATTTTAAGGGGAGATGTACGTATATAGACCTGGTAGAATTCAAACCCAAACAAGAATGGTTCCATTGCCTATCATAGACATAAACCCAGGGCAAAGTCTCTGACTCAAGAATCTGCTTTCATCAGACCCTACTGATTAAAAATGACCAGCAGTCAAATGTCATTTCTGGACTCTGCTGGATCTGAAGAGATTTGGGGAGAAAACAGAAGTGGAGCAGATCTTGAAATTAGAGCAACATGCCATAAGCTACCGTTCCCCACTCCAGGTGCTACCCTTGCCACCTCAATCCAGCCATGTGCAAAATTAGCCCAATTAGTTGTACATTCCCTTCCTCTCAGATGAACAGTTGCAGAAACACTGGAAGAGCAACAGGTCTGAAGCTGTGGTCAGGATTGTTTATATAAGGGGTGGGAACCCAATATGCTCTTCTGAGACCTGAACTCTTTCATAGCTGGTTCTCTAAGGGGAAAACATTTTTTATTTTCTCTTTCTCCTCACCCCTCCCCTCCCATCTTTTGCTTTGTCCAGAGTTTAAGAGACCCAAATTTCCCTTGAACATGTGAAAAGTAGGCTTGCTGGAACATCTGCTCCCCATCTGTGGAGCCAGACATATCCCCAGGCAACACACTCTTAGCAGTGATGGATCTGGAAGGGAACATGAAGCACTGAAGAAGTATCTGCTGAGACAGGGGAACCCAGCACATAAAACTCACTGTGTTATTTGCCGAGTCTCTGCTCTCAGTGGACAACAACTGTCTCTTCCAGGGCCCTGTTCAGGAAAAGATCTGCTGCTCTCTTGCTGATTTTGATTTTCAAGTGTCTTATGTTTGTGTCAATGAGCACTACCAAGTGTTCAGTTAAACAGTGACTAGAAAGCTGTAGAAGCACCTGAAAGAGAACCTGCAGTGAGTTGTTTCTTTCAGGAACCCTGATTGTACATGACACTGAGAAATACAGTGATGAGTTTTGGGCTGGGATGATGATTGGACTTGATGAACTTAAAGGTCTTTTCCAACCTTAAGGATTTAAAAGAAACCACCAGAGAATGAACTCCACATCACCCAGTCCAAGTCTGAGTCTCAGCTCTGCCACCTGTGACTGTGGCCAAACCTTTCACTCCTCCATCTCCTTATTCCTTGTCCCTTGGTGCCTTGTCCCTTGGTGGGATTCATCTGGAGCAGAAGATGACAGTCACTATGAACATTCATAATACAAAAAATTTGCTCTTAGACCTGCTGGTATCATGACAAAATTATTTACTTTGTGCTAAACCAATACAAAATTCAAGCCCTGAGCTGCCCAGAAAAAGCAGGACATGTGCTAATTATTTAACTATTTACCCTGTGTCATCACTTGGTATTTCGTATTGTCAAGCAAATTTGCAAGCTATTTATCTCTTCTTTAATTCTCCCACCAAGAAAAAAGAAGACAGACCTAGTGCTTCATAAACGGTGACCTTTTCATAATTAGTCTTTGCAAAAAATCTTCCCTGCAGCCTGTTGCCTTAAACTTCCTGAAGCAGGCAGAACTGCCACAAGGCAAAATCCCAGGTGACTAAGAAGAGGAATTAATTGCCTGTGCCTTATCTTAAAAATCAGTCCTTGTATTCACAGGACAAAACTACCAGGACTGCACCCTAAGACACAGTTAGATGAAGAACCTAATCAGTCTTAGGAATCCATGGAAAATGCAGGTCACTTTCTCTGAAGCTATTGTGCTTTGTCCTGTCAGAGGCTCACAAACTTCAGAGGATACATCTTTGAAACTTCATGCAGCAGTAGCAGTAGCATGTGAGTCTGTGCATGAACTCAAGCATTGGATTAAGTAACTTTATAAAAGTTCTTTATAACAAGCTCCAGGAAAAACATTTAGGCTTGCTCTAACTTCAAATATGTTTCCATTCCATTCATTCAGGTCCTTAAAGTATCACTTAAACCATTGCTGAATGAACTTAAACATTGGCTTAAGTATTGTGAAAATCAAAGAATCATAAAATCATAGAATCAGCC
>NW_008692890.1:45084-54083 GCF_000695815.1 Acanthisitta chloris | reverse complement strand
GCAGCATCCCTCGGACCGCACCGACCCCGAGGAGCAGCATCTCCCGGACCGCACCGACCCCAGGCTGCAGTATCCCCCGGGTCGCAGCATCATTCCCCGGGCCGCATCAACCCCGGGCTGCAGCATCCCGGAGATGCACCATTCCAGCCCCACCGCGACCCAGGGCATCTGCAGCGGCCTGGTCTAGGGCGCCTAGGTACCAGGAGCCTCAGCACTGGTGGAAACCAGACTAGATGACCTTTAAATGTCAGTTCCAACCCAAACTATTCTGTTTCGATAAAACTCCACATTTAATTAGAGTTAGTTAAATTAAAATTACCTAGAATTAGTTTCATTCTTAATCCCCATCTTGTTAAAATTCCCATTCTCTACATTCTTGTTGAGGCAAGAGTGGTGAGAGAGGAGGAAGGGAGAGTTCGAGAGAGGGTCTGTGAGCAGGGGAGGCTGTGTGTGTGATAGCTGGTGAGTGTCCAGAGGGGCTGTCAGAGGGCCAGGGGTGAGCAAGACAGCAACCCTCCTCTGGTGGGGACTGGCCACGGGGCATGGAGATGCTTCAATGAATCATAGAGTTGACATCTTTCCTAATTCCCCCTCAGACACATGAATCAGCTCTCACAGCTTACAGGGAAGCTGGGGCTGGGTGCAGAAGAAAACTCTCCCAGTGATTAAAGGTCAGGCTGGGAGTGCTCTGCTATCAGAGAGGAGCAGAGCTGAAGCTGGGACACTTTCAGGATGAGATGTAAACCCAGTCCTGCACTGTTGGAGGGTCATGGGGAGCTCAAAGTATCACCCAGAAAATAAACAGGAGAATCATCTCACCCAGGAAACTGCTGATGGTGTGGATAGTCACCCTTCTGCACCTAACACCCAGGGGTGATTTGTGTTAGAAAAAGAACGATTGCTAAGAGTTCGTGTCCGACCCACAGAAATCCTTATTAATTTTTTCATTTTTTTTTTACACGACCCACAGAAATCCTTATTAATTTTTACATTTTTTTTTTTACGATTAATTTTTTCCCACAATTTCTCCCTCTCACAGTGGAAATGGATGGAGAGAGGAGGCAGTTTCTCTGCTTGTGCTCCCACTTGGCTCATGCTTTGGCTTTCCCAACAGCATCTCTCCAGAAGGCACCACTCCTACAGCTGTCACAGGGCTGTACCCCCAGCAGGAGACTGGTGCATGCCCCAGCACAGCCTGGGAGTAAGGTTGGAATCATCCTGCTCACACACACACACACCCACACACCCACCCACACACAGAGCACTCGTGAACTTTGGTCAGGGTTCAAACTAAATAAGCCCTGCAAGGGACTTAGGTTGAACTGAAACATATAAATGAAGTGGCTCATGGGATTAAGTGAGATCTCAGGAATTTCTTGGCATTATGCTGAGGTGGTAGAGGAGAAAGGGTTATGTGTAGCTGCATATTGACCTTGGAAATGCAGCTGTGGCAGCAAAGGCTGGAGGAATTGTGCCTGATAGCAAAACCACAATGAAGTGCACAGCCTGCCACCAGGGTAGGAACCCATGGAAACGAGGTCTCTTTCAAATTGGGAAAGTTCTTCAAATTGGGAAAGTTCTTCTTCAAATTGGGAAAGTTGTTCTAACCAGTCATTTGGTTGATCCAGGCACCCCTACAAGCATGGGTGTTGTAACCAGAGCATGGGGTTGCAGTCAGGGTGAAATGTCAGCTCTGGACAGCCGCTTGGCCTCTTGGTTCTTCTGCTGGCAGCCGCTGATGCCTTCTCTCTTCTGCGTCCTGGGGCTTGCTAAAACAGTGGACAGCTTTCTGCTGGGGTACACTGAACCCCCTCATCCAGAAGTCAGAGGAGCAAGGGAAGTGAGGGAGCTGCGGGCACAGAGGCAGGACCTCAGAGGGAAGCAGGGGCAGGGGACATCCCTCATCATCCCTTTGGCTCAGCCACAGGGTACACTTCCTGAGCAGCAATTCCTCAGTTTGCCCTTGCCAAAGTGCAGTCACAGCTCTTTGCCCTCTGCAAAGGTAAATCTCACAATAATGAGTGTGATTTGTAGAGTGCTGCCTCACCACATATCGTCCTGCTGCTACCCCATCTTATCAAATATATTCCTTTATTACCTACAGGCGTAAAAGACTTTTATTACCTGCAGACATGCAGAGATTACAGCCTGTTCCCTACAGCTTTTCTCTAGCTCAGGAGATTTTTATGCCACAGTGGAACTGTGGCATGGGCAGGAGCTGGACACAAGATCCATCACAAGCAGCATATGACACGACCACAACTGCAGGTCAGCCTGCTGCCTGCACTGCCTGCAGTAGGTGCTGATAGACTAGGGGGTGCTGGATGGTTCACGGATGTCTCCTCTGTGGTGGGCACAGGGAGATGTTCTGCTGGAACCTGCAGCAGCAGTAACCAGCAGCTGGGCCGTCACAATTTTATTGTGAATATCCATCTTGCACACATGCTATTTAACCTGCTTTTGCCTTTATGTTTTTCTTCCTTCTGGGATTTCACACCTGCAGTCTCTGCCTGAGCCTTTTCCCTTCACCAGCAAGACCGCAAAGAAACCAGCCCAATCCCTGCCCTGCACTTAGCCCTTCAGGCACCCACAGGGGGCTCAGGGGCTCCTTGGGGGTGTCATTGGCTGAGATTAATTTTCACAGGCTGCCTGTGCACTAGAGTCTGAGAGCACAGAATCATAGAATCATGTGACTGTTTAGGTTGGAAAAGACCTTGAAGATCATCGAGTCCAACCATTACCCCAGCACTGCTAAGGCCACTACTAAACCATATCCCCAGGTGCCACATCTTGTCACATCTTTTAAATCCCTCCAGAGATGGATGCTGCAGGTGTGCTAAAAACGAGCAGAGGGAGAAGATGCTTAGTATTTGTGCAGAAATAATTTTCTATTATTTTTTGGAACATACATCTGCCAAAAGATGGCAGCAAATCTCCTCGTATGGAGCTGAGCATCAGTGTCATCTGCTCTCTTGGGCTCTATTTTCCATACAGGCTATGACCTGTAGATTATCCTGGCAAGTGCCAGATGAACTGGAGGATTACACTAGATGTTCTCAAGGGAGAAAAATCTGTGCTTGTGGCTTCAGTTTAAATTTTAGAAACTCCTTCAATGGTATAAGAAATCCCCAAAATGCTCTAAATGTCAGTTCTCTCTTCTATTTTGGCAGTCCTTGGTTGCTACATCTTAATTTATTTTGCCAGGTGAAAATGGAATAGAAGGGAATCCATAATAATAGATTTGGCTATTAATAAACAAATAGTTCAAATACAGTGTCCAGCTAAATGTTCCTTGCGATCACAAACTTTGGGTCTCAGGCACTCACAGCAGCTTGTTTAATACCAGTTTGCTGGAAATATGTAGAACTGCCTCATCTTTCATTACATAAATCTGTGTGTCAGCCAGAGGATTATTTTTAAGCTCTGTCCTGTATCACTAGTGGATATAGCTGTGACCTTGGTTCTGATACTGTCTCATACAAAATTAACTGAGAAATCAAAGTCAGTAGAGTCACTGCAGGTACCTATGGCATCTGATGACATCCTGGGGTTGGGCTCCCACCAGCACTGCCCTGTGCTCCCCTGACAGGACACAGCTTTACAAAGCAAAACACAAAACAACTGTTTTGTACAGCAGTTAGTGGTGAAAAGGTGGGAGGCATGGGAGGATCAGCTCTTCTGCATTTCAAAGTATGCTTCTGATTCAATTCCTTCATAAAATAGGACCAGTAAATACTATTTTCATTAATCACTTGCATGTAGTTAAATTGTGCAAAACTGTCATTTCCTCCCAAAAGAACTTAGCTGCCCAAAATGAAACTGCAAAAAAAAATTTTTCAGTTTCTGCAATGAATTCTGTGTGAACAGCCAGGTGTAATTCAACTGCAGTTTCATTCATATCACATAACATGTCTGAACAGCTGAAAAACTCATTAGCCAGAGATCCAAGCTGTATTTGTTCGCTAGAGTTTGATTTGGCCCTCTTTAATAACTAAAATGTTTTCAGCTTGTTAACTTGCAAGGAATTAATGCATAATCAGTCAAGAACATGCTGATGGAATGATAAAGTAAGCAAGGATGCCTCATTGCTTGGTATCACACTATCTAAATACATCTTCATGCCTCTCACACTTATAAACCCAGCCCAGGTTGTGTTGCTCAGAGCCAAGCCCTCGCTGCCTGCTGTGCCCATGTGAGAGAACAGGTTGTTTTCACAGCAGAAAAACCTGCACTGGGGATGCTTACACAGCTCTGACACCCCATGGGGCATCTGTGTGTCAGAATAAACAATTTTTACTTGGACCAGTATAACTGGGCAGCTGCTGGTCATTACGAATGAGCATAAGCTGCTATCTGCCACCACCAGCACAGCTCTCTCATACCTACCCACATCATTGCTCCCTCCTTCCCTGTTCTCTCAATGTGACCCAAATCTCTTTAAAGCTCTTTAAAAGAATTGTGTGATTCTAACTGGATATTTTCACAAAACAGAGTATGGGCCAACTAATCATGCAAGATATCCTTGAGGATCCATAAACTCTGGGCTGAGCAGCCAGGACAGTGGCCACATCAGCCAGTCCTGCTGTGGCCAGGAGAGGCTGAAGGGTGTACATTTGGGCTGAGCAGCCAGGACAGTGGCCACGTCAGCCAATCCTGCTGCGGCCAGGAGAGGCTGAAGGGTGTACACAGGGAGAAGGATGAGCTGGTTCAAAACATGGCTCTGCAATGACAGGCTCACTGGATGGCCTGCAGAGATGGCTCAGGTCAGAAAGGTCACTGGTTGTTCCCATTCCCATTTGTTCAGTCCATCACCCACTCAGAGTTTCCAGGCTCTGCTGCTTAATCAATATGTAGCCCCACAGAAGGTTATGTTCTGTCCCAGCCAGAGTAACCAGCCCAGAACCTGATTTTCTCAGAACACAGGCTCAGTCCTTTGTGATGCTGAGAAAATCACCAGAGCTGGTGCTGAAGGAAAAAGGTGTTACCAATTGAATTCTCTGGATGGATGCTGATCACATTTCTAGGGAGATAGCACCCAGTTTAGGCTTCTCTCCTGGCTGCACCCAAACACCCTTCATCAACACAGAGGGTGAGCTCTGCCGAGAGATTAAACCCCAGTTCAAAACACAGAAGAAAGGATTATTTTAATATAAAGTACTAGCGTTTAAAAATACTGAAGGAGCACCCAGCAGGCTGACCAGTGATGGGCATCCCTGGTCTGTATGCTACACCAGCACCATGACACATGGTTTGCAGTCGTTTGGGGTTGGCAGGAATGGGGGCACAGGGGTGTTAGAAGCCCAGAGAGGGCTACATTGATTTTTAAGGAAGAAAGCCAAAAAGTGGAAAACAAAGGGGGAGGGCAGTAAAAGCTAAACTCCCTCAACTTCTTTTGATTTCAGAGAATGACAGAGAGATTGACCTGACATTATTACACCCCTCACTCACTCACTTTGGGCTATGTTTATATTTCCCCTAACTAGCAATGATCAAAGCCAAGAGCCTCTCCATTGTTGTCTATTTTCCTTTTCACTCTGAACAAAAGTTGCAAAGGCTGAGATGCTTCCTCTAAAGCCTGTCCTGGACCAGTGGTCTGTTTCCAACAGGGCTGTTTGTAGGAGCACCAGCTCCTGTGGTCTTGATAACCTCATCTTCACACTGTGGGGGCAAATATGCCCCTCACAGGCAGGGGACAGGGAAGGTGATACACATCCTCAGCCTGGGGTGCAGGCCATCAAAAGAGTTGTCATGGCTTTTACAACTTGAATTTTTTGGGAGACATGGGAATTTGACCTGTCAGGTGAGGCTGGCTGAAGTAGATGTCTCCTGGAGGACAGAGCATGGATAATATACATGTGCAGATAGTTATGGGGCAAGGAGAAATGGCTTTAAACTAAAAGAGGAGAGATTAGATTAGATGCTAGGAATAAATTCTTCCCTGTGAGGGTGGTGAGGCACTGGCATAGGTTGCCCAGAGAGGCTGTGGCTGCTCCATCCCTGAAGTGTTCCCTGCTGTTGCTGAGTAGATACAACTGGAATTAGCACCGAAGGAGATGGTGGAAACTACCATTGGACTTGGACAGTAGAATAATTTTACTTATTTAGTGTAGTAAATAGGGTTCATTGAATTATTGGGAGTCCTAAATAGGGTAGGCACATCCCTACAGAACGGTGTGCACAGGGTGTCTGTTAGAGTGTATATTGTCTTATATACAGCTTTTCCATTTGAACTTCTTCCTATGGCAGAAAGGGGCATCTCTGGTTCAGGGAAGAACAGCCCATGCCAACGAGCTGCACTTTTTAGTTTCCTTCCCACACAGTACTGCAGTAAAGCAAAGCACACACGGAGAGGAGCAGAAATAGCTAGCGTGTCCTTCCCATCTTACTGAGGGTTTAGACCCATGCTTGGCATTATATAGGAACAGCCAGAGTTCTCATCTCCATTCCACAACACGTGGGTTTTCTTCCTCAAAAATCTCAAAACATTAGGACTGGCCAGCAACTGACTGGCAAGAATAGCAGGGATATGATACCAGAAACTCAAGAGGAAGGATGACATGGTCAGGAGCCTATCGATTCAAGGCAGGAATAGATGGGATATTGGGAAGAAATTCTTCCCTGTGAGGTGCTGAAGCACTGGCACAGGTTTCCCAGAGAAGCTCTGGCTGCTCCATCCCTGGGAGTGTTCCAGGCCAGGTCGAATGGGACTTGGAGCAACCTGGGCTGGTGGAAGGTGTCCCTGCCTGTGATTGGAACTAAATGAACTTCCCACCCAAACCATTGTATGATTCTCTGATGATTAAGCTCTCTGGAGTGAACCCCATGCCTCAGAGGCACCTGCACATGGAGCTTTCCATGTGCAGGTTTCCATTCCACCAGGGCTTCCCCTGACACCTCCAAACCTTCCTGCAAGCTGAACTGGAACAAACCCAGCTGTTTGCCCTGGGGTGAACTAGAAGCTCCTTTCAGCAATACAGCCCAGGCACGGGCTGCAGCAGTCAGTCCTCAAGCCCTGGAGCTCGGCTGCCTGGCTCTGCTCCTTCCTTCTTCCTTCCCATGCCTTATCTGTAGGCTGCACTTCCCTGGCTGTGTCTCCACACAGTCTGGAGGCTCCCCTGGGTGCTGACGCCGTGCTGCTGCCTTTGAAGCAACGGGCACAGGGAGATGCTAGGGATTCACGCCCCAGTGCCCGGAGGAAACCTGCAGCAGCCTGGGAGCTCCCTGCACAGCTCCTGGTGTCCCAGAGGTGGGCTCAGCCCCCTGACCCTCCCCGGGGGCCGCAGGGCACACACGGTCAGTTTTCCAACTTTCCAAGAGCACTGACTTCCTCCAGCTCGGGCTGAAAACAATGCGAGAGGAGCAGGGCTCAGCAGTTCTGAGAGCAAAACGCTGAGTTCAGCGGAGTTCAGCCCCGGAGCCCGTTTAACCCTTTAGCTGCAGGATGGAGCAGATTTCCCAGCGCAGCAGCAGCAGCTTTGGATCGGTATACGTGGAGAAAAGCAGGAAAGGACTTATAGGTGGAAGAAAGTCCTTGAGGGAGGCCATCAATGAAAAGAAATACTTTAATGCCAAGCTTATCTGGCTGCATTCAAGGACTCACCACACCAGTTTTGCTGTGAAACTCTTGTGCTTCCCCTATGTCCTATAGCATGCATGAACCCACCTTCCCTAGCTGCCCCCAGCTGCTGTCCCTCCAGGGAAGGTGCTGTCCCACCAGGGAAGGTGCTGTCCCTCCAGGGAAGATTCTGTCCCTCTGGAGAAGACGCTGTCCCAGCAGGGAAGATGCCACCAAAGGCCACCTGGGCTTGTGTATGGAGAAGTGTGAGTGGAAGTCCACAGGGCAGGTCCCTGTCCCCCTCCTGTCCCCCAGGTGTGCAGCCTGAGGGGTCCTGGATAGCCAGGGGAGCAGGAAGCATGGGGTGAGCAGGTGCTTATCAATGTTCTGTGCCCGTTTGCAGTGTGTGAAAGAAAAACAGAGTGCAGGAATGAGGAAATGTCCCCGAGGAAATGTCCCCACTGACCCTTGTGCTCCTGTCATTACCCCAGTGCTCCCCTGGGCAGTGGGTGCTGGGCTGGGTGGGCTTTTGGGGAAAGGAAAAGGAAGCTCTGCTCCATCTCCCACCAAAATGGGACCCAGAGAACCAACCCCATGAAACAAGAGTTTCTTTGGCCTGAAACAAAACCGTTTCATCTTGTTTGTTTGCATTTTTCTTTGAGCGAAGTCAGGTTTAGGCTGATTTCCTTTGCTTTCAGGTTGGTTTTCAAACAACAAACTGCAAAGCAATGAGGCTTCGTTTGGACCTGCCAAGGAATGCCCTACTTCTGAGCACTCCCAGAAGGAAACAGAAGCATTGGAAAAGCTTGATATTAACTCTTTTATTGTTTTCTAGAGAAAAAAAATCTCTCTCATTTCCTCTGTTGTGGAGTTTAGCCAGGATGCAAAATCCTGCTGGGTCCACAAATCCTGCTGGGTCCACACATCTCGTGTTCTGTGTGTCTGTTCTTGCATTTTTGCCAGGGAAGAAGAGGCATTCGGAGCTGGGCACCTCTTCCACCTCCCCAGGATGCCCAGGGAATGCCTCTCCCAGGACTTTGCTGTGGCAGAAACCTTCAGTGCACAGCAAGGACAGAAGGTCACCCCAGGGACGTGGGGCTGGGAGCAGAGACAGGTGAGTCTGGGAGAGGCTGCTCATGCAGAGCAGCTTGCAAGGGCAGAGAGCTGTTTCTGGGGAGGTCACACCGGAGCTGAGCAGAGCCCTGAGCCATGCCCTGATGCTGGGAAACCTCTCCAGCCCTTGTTTACCGCCGAGCCAGGGCGAAGGTGGTGCCTGGGCGTTCATGCTTCCCCCCTGGGAACCTCCAGGCTGTTTATAGCATAACTCAGGGTAACTCATTGACCTCGGTGCCGGCAGCTCTGCTGGGAGCGGAGCTTCCCGAGATGATAAGCTGCTCTGGGAAGGAATTGCTTTGCCCGAGCGAGGGAGCGGCAGCGCTCAGCG
>NW_008692890.1:41332-45065 GCF_000695815.1 Acanthisitta chloris | reverse complement strand
TGCATCCCGCGGGACACGGCTGGAATTTCACTGCCCAGAGCTCTGCCGGCAGGAAAGCAGTGCAAGGGGCGAGTGGGGAGGAGCAGGTCGGTACGGCTGCCGTGCTGGGGATCTCGCCGGGTGCTGGAGCCTGCAGGTGTCCTTCGGCCACAGCTGAGCAAACAGCACGGACGTGGGGGTGGCTGCAGGGGTCAGGGCACAGCAGTTCCAGGTGTCAGGATGTGGTGGCTGCAGGTGTAAGGACAAGGTGGGTGCAGGTGTCAGGACACAGCAGTTCCAGGTGAGGTGGTTGGAGGTGTGAGGACATGGTGATTGAGGGTGTTGGGACACAGTGGTGGTTGGAGGTGTCAGGACACAGCAGTTCCAGGTGTCAGGATGAGATGGTTGAAGGTGTCAGGAGGTGGTGATTGAGGGTGTCAGGACAAGGTGGGTGCAGGTGTCAGGACCTGGTGGCTGCAGGTTTCTGGTGTTATCCAGTGCAAGGACATGGCCGTGGAAATCAAGGTTGGGGCAGAGAGTTTGTAGGTTTTGTCGTGGCTGAATTTGAGGCTCAGATGTGACAGTGATGAAGACACCTGGGAAGAACGAGTTTGGTTTGGGCCTAATGTACCCAGAAGCTGATAGGAGAGGGACAGGAGAAAGCAGAGGAGACATGCTGGATGGAGGAGGCAGATGTTTTTGGTACCAGGGGTGGGTGGTGCTTTGTGACAGCCCTGGAGACCTACAATGCAGCTCTGTCCCCAAGCCAAAGGATGCCCAGACAGCCACTCTTCTCCTGTTTCATGCCCTGGGGAGGGAAGTGTGGCCAGCCGGGACTCCACTTGCAGAACCTGCCCAGGGACCAGAGACCCTGGAGAGCTGGCACAGGCTGAGACCCCAGGAAACTACTTCTCTGCTTCTCAGGACTGGGCTTTTCCAAGGCTGCCAGGCTTCATCAGCAGCAATGGGGCTCTCCAGGGGAGATCCAGGGGTGGTAAGGTCTGAGGTAGGAAGTGGAATGAGAGGTTTGCATGTTACTGGCCAAAAGGCAAATTCCAGCCGAGGTCAAACAGGAGGTGATACCTTTGCTTGTACAAGGATGGGTTTGATTGCTAAGTTATTCATGTAAACTTAAAAGCAGCAAGATATTTCCAAACCACAAAGGAGGAGGTTTTTGTTTAGAAAATTAAATGTAGCATTCTGTTGATTTTTAAAAGAACATTCTTTTCCCCTGGGTGGAAGAATTTCGTGCTGATTGGTGAGCAGGGAGAAAAACCTTATTGCTGAAACCAACAGCCTCTGAGGAAAGCAAAAAGGTTTGTTTGGAAACACCTGCCCTGCCCAAGAACTTTGACCACCTGAACCCAAAACAGCAGCACCTTTTGGGTAGAGATGTGTCTGACTCCCTCTCAGAGCTCCAGCTGTGTGTTCTGACACCTGCACCTGGGTCTGAATTCCTACCCCAGTTCCTGCACCTTCAGAGCATCCCTAGGTCAGCTGAGGGAGTCTTCTAAATGTGGAGCTTTCCAAGGCCAATGTGAAATGGGAACAGACAGTGGCTTTGCCACAGGGAGAGCAGCACTGGGCTGGCCCAGCACTCATCTCCCTGCAGGTCCCTGCTCTTCTCACAGCTTTGCATGCACAACCCCAGGCAGGAGAGCACTGCAGAGCTTTGCACCCCAAAAGCTGGGGCTCAGCAGGAGGGTGAAGAGGATGATCCCTTCTCCAGGCAATCCCAATGCTTTGCCATCTAGCTTCTCCTGATAAGAACTAGGAATCCTCACTCCTTCAGCCTTCTCCTGGGCAGCCAGGCTGGTGCCTGACCAGGGCTGCACAGGAGCATCTCTCAGTTCAAACCTTCCTTGTTTGACTTCACTTCTGACTGAAATTTCCCAGCCAGCTCCATGGGGATGGACCTCATCCTATCACCTGTCCCATAGTTAGCTACTCCTCATGCTTTGCTTTAGGGGTATTGCAGCCCCTGGTGTGGCATGGGATTCTCTCTGGTGAGAAATACTTTCTCTGGGTCATAGAATCCCAGACTGGTTTGAGTTGGAAGGACCTTAAAGCTCATCTCATTCCAACCCCTTTGCCATGGACAGGGACACTCCCACTAGGTTGCATAACGCCTCATCCAGCCTGGTCTAAATTGCTCACTGGAGGAATTCCTCACTACTCTGGAGAAGTTCAAGGCATTCCCATGCATTGGGATGCAGCACTGGGAACCAGCAATGCTCCTGGAGCAACCACAGCAAGCAAACCAGAGCTGTGGTGGCTCTGGCTGGTTGCTGAAGTGAAGATCCACCCCTAAAAGACCTTCCCACCTGCAACTTCTCTCTTTAAACCTTTTGGGATTTATTTTGCAGGGGCTGTGTTGTTCTTCCCAAGAGATGCTCTGCAGATATCTGCCACCCACAGTGCATTGAGCCTTCCCAGCTGGTGCTGAGTCCTGGTCCTGGAGGCTGGGGAAGGTCAGAGGATGTGAGAGAGGAGGGAATGAGACTCATCCTGGGCAGCACAAGGAATCCTGCACAGTCAAACACCTCCTGGTGTGCACATCTGAGGGTCAGCCAGTGATGAGGTGACCCTGCCAGCCCCAGCAGAGCCCACAGGATGGCAGAGAACTTACCTGTGGCTTACCTGGATGTAGTTCTACTCCGCTGAGGTTGGTGTGGAGTGGGCAGTGCTGCCAGCTGTCCCCACAGCGAACCAGGAAGGTGACCCAGGAACACAACCTACCTGGATGGAGGATGCTGGATGGGCCCCAGCAGGGTGCCTCCACAGGTGAGGCTGGTCAGGAACAGTGTTGCCTTTGGAAGTGGGGGGGCATCAGTGTTGAAGCTCTCTAGAGGGAGCAGCAGGAAGGCTTGGCAGCCTGAGGGACTCCCCATGCCGAGGCTGATGGGAGGAATGAGAGGAATGTGCCATGTGGGCAGGGCAATGAGCTCCCAAAGGCAAGAGTGAGAGTGGAGCTCAGGGGCCAGCACAGGGCAGCAGTGCCAGCCAGTGTGGGGAGAGCCCCCTGATGGCTGCAGCCAGCTCTGTGGTCCTCGGCACCAGAAAGACATGGACCTGTCAGAGAGGAGCCAGAGAAGGGCTGTGAAAATCATTGGAGGGCTGAAACCCTTCTCCTGGGAAGGGTGAGAGGAGAAGGCTTTGGGGAGATCTTATTGCAGCCTATCAATAGCCAAATGGGGCTAAGAAGGATGGAGCAGTGTGCCCAGGTGGCATCATGGCTTGTACCAGCAATAGTATGGGCAGCAGGACTAGGGCAGTGACCTTCCCTCTGCACTGGCACTTCTGAGGTACCTCCAGTGCTGTGTCCAGTTCTGGTCTCCCACTGCAAGAGAGACATTGAGGGGCTGAGAGTGTCCAGAGAAGGGAATGGAGCTGGGGAAGGAGCTGGAGAGTTAGTCATATGAAGCTGAGGGGCCTGGGGGGACTCACCCTGGAGAAAAGAAGGCTCAGGTGGGACCTTCTCACTCTCTCCCCTCCCTGCAGGTGGGGTCAGGCTCTGTTCACAAGGAACAAGGGACAGGGCAAGAGGAAACAGCCTCAAGCTGTGCCAGTGGAGGTTCAAGTTGGATATTAGGAAAAACTTCTTCATGGAGAAGGTTGTCCAGCATTGGAATGTGCTCCCCAGGACAGTGGTGGAGTCACCATCCCTGGAAGGCTTTAAAAGATGTGTAGATGTCTTTCCCTGTGAGGGTGGTGAGACACTGGCACAGGTTGCCCAGGGAGGCTGTGGCTGCTG
>NW_008692890.1:17579-41300 GCF_000695815.1 Acanthisitta chloris | reverse complement strand
AAGCCTTGAGCAACCTGCTCTGGTGGGAGGTGTCCCTGCCCAGGGCAGGGGTTGAGGCTGGATCATCTCTAAGCTCCATCCCAACCCCTTAATGAAACTAGATGTGGCACTCAGGGACCTGATTCAGTGATGAGCTTGGCAGTATTAGGTTCAGAGACAGATTTGGTGACTTGAAAGTCCTTTTCTACCCTAAATGATTCTCTGACTCCATCCCAAGCATGCCCTGAGCCCGTGCCCATCGCCCCCTCTATGCTGGCACTCGGTGCCACTCAAAGGGCTCATTGTGCATTGTGCTGGGCCGAGTGGCAGTGCTGGGCAGCAGTGAGCAGTGTGTGTGCCCCTGCCAGCACAGCACCCCGGGGCTCCTGAGGGCAGTGCACACATGGGCTGCTGCTTGGGGACCCCCTGGCACCAGGAGCTGACCCTGGGATGCTCAGGTAAGCTGTCTGTGGGGATGCTGTGGCTCTGCTCGGAGTTGGGCTGATCTGTGGCTGTGGAGTTCATCCTGCTGGATGAGACCTTTGGGGAGACTCCAGCACTGAGCTCTGCCCCCATGGGCTGTTTGCCTGCCTTTCCCAACGTGCCTACTGGTCCCTCCTCTTGCTGAGCACTGGATTAGAGTGCCTAGGGAATGAGGCAGGACATTTTGACCAGGGAGGGGAGAGGTTGACTCAAGGGGTTGGTTTATCCCCATGCTGTTGGCTTTTTGGGACTCCTCTATCCAGCTGCCACTGCTGCCCAGGAGTGCTCCAAGGCTTGCAGAGCCCATGGGGTGCTGCCAGCCCCCAAGGCATCATTCCTGCACCAGTGTGTGTCAGAATGAGCTCATGGGGCTGTGCTGAAGGGCTGGAGGAGGGAGGTGGCTCAGGGCCAGTGACTGTGGCCACGTGTGCCCCAGGAGAGGCAGTGCCAGAGGGTACCATGAGCACTCAGCTCCAGCTGCCAGGGGTGCAGCCCTGAGCTCTGGGACCTGCTCTTGGCTCTGAGCTGGGGCTGTTTCCTGCTCACTGTTACAAAATACTTGGAGGTAAGTGAGTCACTGGCACCACTGGGAACAAGTCCCCACCAGCAGTTTCAATTGGTCTCTTGAAAACAGCTCCCAGTTCCCTTTCTGAGCCTGGCCCAAACGAAAATAAACACTGCATTGGTGAGAGCAAACCCATTCTGCTCTCCCCCAAGCAGGCTCTGGCTCCTGCCTGGCTCTGTGGGCACCCAGAGCCATGCTCTGTCCTGCTGCTGCCACAGGCAGTGTGCCACCTCCCACCTCCTGTGGCACAGCCCATGGACATCTCCCGGGCAGGGAGCATCTTGCTGAGGATCTGAACATCTCTGCCCACCCTGTGTGTTCCCCAGGAGCAGAGTGTGACTCCTGCTGTCCCCACTCACCCGTGCTCCTGCCCCGCTGGGACCATCCCCACCACAGCACAGCTGGGAGCCAGGGACGATGGTGGCAGGAGAAGACCATGGCATCAGGTACTCATCCCTAGGGAAGTAGGATCCAGTTCTTCCCCACCAGGCCCTGCTGAGCCCAGTGGAGCTTTCCAGGGTGTGCTGGGACACAGAGAGGGGAGGGAGAGAGGGAGGAGTGGAGGAACTGGTAGATGAGTCCAGCCAAGTTGTGGTGCTTCTGCCTCTGTCTCCTTTCACTTCCCCGTCCCTGTTTCCCGCACATGTGGAAGGGGATGGAGCTGCTAGATGAAATCCTTTGTTAAGTGTGTCCAAATCAGCTGTTGAGAAAAAAGGAAGCAAGTTATTGAGCCTTTCTTGCAAAGAAAGGTTCATTCATGCCATGTCCAGCCTTGGGCTGTTCTTTTCTACTCGCTAACTCTAACTAAGGATTATAATCCTGCATGCAAATAAGAATTTATTTGTCTGCCTAGCAAAGTTGGCTCAGTCCAAACAGTTATTGTCACAGAAATGACTTAGAGAAGCTGCTGCATGTTCCAGCTTCAGATCTTTGCGTACATGTTTGTCTTACAAGTCCAGTCTGATTGCTGCCAAGAACTGGGGTTTAATCTGGTTATCCTTGCACAGCCAGTGGAAGAACAAACTGGATTTCTATGTGCCTCAGCTTTCATTAACAGAATCAGCAGCTAAAGTTTCAGCTCCTGAATCCTTCCTGGCAATAGTTGCCAATGTGTGAAGCAGAGAGGATGCAGCTTGGATTGCAGATACCAACCAGGTCAGGCAGGCTGGGGAGAACATCTCATTTGGGCTGTCAAACAGATGAGCACAGAGTTTTGCAAGGCCTTGGCTCTCCTGTGCTGGGGAATTGCTCTTGCTCTGAGGTCTTCTCCAAAAAATCTCTGTCACGGGGTCATCCTTCTAACAGATCTATCAAGTGAGGAGATCCAAGAGCATGGGAGGGGAAGTCTCCTACTCCAAAGCCACTCCAGCACTGGAAAGAAGCCTGTCATGAAGGGTATTATGAACTTAAGACACATCAATCCCATGTGCTGTGCTTTCAGGTTAGGCAGGACGTCCTACACCTCTGCCACACCATCTGACAGCAGATCTTCTGTGTGTCCTCTCCTTGCTAGGTAAGGTGGAGGTGCTGGAGCCAAGCGGCTCAACTGCTGAGGCTGCAGAAGGTTCCCCTGACACCTCCTTGGCACTGCTGGCTGTTGGAGAGGCTTTTCCACCAGGTAAGCTGCTGCCTATGGAATCTCCCAGGTTTCCAGTAGTTGAAGTAGCAGAACTGAGCTCCTGCCACCCCTTGGGTCTCATCTTGATGGCTGAAAGGGAATGATGGGTTGGGTTTGTGTTGATTGAGCATCACAGCCAGGCTGGAGAGTTGGCTGGAGGGAGACAGCATGGCACAGCTGGCTCTGGGTACCATGGAATTTCTTCTCCCCTTTAACCCTTCACTCCTTCTCCCCCTTAACCTTGCAGGGCAGAGCCCCTACCATCCCTTGAGTCTCATCTTGGTGGCTGAAAGGGGATGATAGGTTGGGTTTGTGTTGATTGAGCATCACAGCCAGGCTGGAGTATCTGCTGGGGTTGGCTGCAGGGAGGCAGTGGGGCAGAGGTAGCTCAGGGTGTTACAGAGCTCCTTCCCCACCTTAACCCTTCACTTCTTCTCCCCCTTAACCCTGCCTTTTTCCTTTTCAAGAGATATCTCTCTTCTTCTCCATGGAGAGTCGCTCCTCCCGGTGCCTCAATCCCCAGCTCCAGGAAGCAGCCAGGAAGAAGCTTTGGGCCCTGGAGAGTGATGACAGAGATGTCTGTGCCCTGTTCAAGGTAGACGCCCCAGCCCAGCAGAGCAGATCATGTGCTGAGATGTTGCTGGTATGATGGGATGTGTGATGGGATCCTAAACCCAGCTGAGAAGTTCCTCCAAGGCCACTGCAGGGTGTGTTCCTGCACATGGGAACTCTGCAGGGGACTGGAATGGTGTGGGAAATGAACTGGGAACAGGTGAGAGGCAAAGCTGAGCTTCATGTCAGGACTGGGGACTAAATAATCCTGAGGAGCCGTGCAAGTAACCCTGGGGTGAGTCTAAAAAAACAGGAATTCACAAGGATCACCAGAGCTGTGTGCCAGGCTCAGGTCCTCGGTGGAGGTGACAGCTCTGGACATGCACAGGAATTCTAAGACTGGAATTTGTATAAACAAATCACTGCAGGTATAGTGATGATGCCTGAACTGAGCTCTCCTTCCCTGATAGATTTTAAGGCCCTCATCCCTCAGGGCTCCCTGCAGAGCTTCCCAGGAGACCTGGAACCTCACAGGGACAGGACAGGAGAGCTTTTCCCTCAAGGCACAGCTACTGCTTCAGCCTCAGAGCTGCAGGCTGGCAGCTGTGCCTGTCCTGATGGGCCACAAACCCACAGGTGGGTTGGTTCAGGTGTCTGGGTTCCACAGGGGCTCTGCTGTATGCCATGGTGGAGGAGACTGGGAGGAGGAGATGGAGCTTCTTTCTCTCTGGAGACATTGGAAACCCACCTGGACGTGTTCCTGTGTCGCCTGTTCCAAGTGACCTGCCTTGGCAGGGGGGTTGGACTGGATGATCTCCAGAGGTCACTCCCAACTGCAGCTGTGATTCTTCACCCTCCCACTGCACCATGGGTGCATCACCATTGTCACTGTGGGTGGTCCATCACCCCTGGCTGAAGCAACCTCTCCTTAACCACAGGCAACCAACTCACACGGCTTCAGTCTCAACTGATACTTGAGTGCTGGTCTCATTCCAGGGTCTGGTATGATTAGATCCCTGTGAGAGTCCCAGGACTGTCCCTGAATCCTGCCTTGTCTCCCATGTGTAGGAGCTCTCAGCCAGGCTGGTGTGTGTGCAAGCACAGGAGGATCGATTCCTCCTCACCTTCAAAACCCTGGAAGAAGTCTGGAAGTTTTCCACATATCTGAATTTAGGTAATGTTTTCAAGGTCTAAACAGACAGTGTGAGAAGCATTTTTGGAGAAGGCATTGTTTGAAACTCAACTAAAGAACAATGACCTGAGGGAATGGCCTGAAGTTTTGTGAGAGGAGGGTTAGGTTGGATATTAGGCAAAGATTCTTCCCCCAGAGGTGTTTGGGCACTGGAACAGCTCCCCAGGGCAGTGGTCACAGCCTCAAGGCTGACAGAGCTCAAGGAGTGTTTGGCCAATGTTCTCAGGCACATTTTGGGGTGTCCTGTGCAGGGCAGGAGTTGGACTGGTGATCCTTGGAGGTCCCTTCCAACTCTGATCATTGTGTGAGTGTAAGAGGGTGCATAAGTGAAGGATATGACTCAGAAAACCTTGCAGCCCATTAGCTGTTTCTAAAACCACTGCCTGGATCAGTGAAGAGCCCCAGGAAGATGCCTTTGGGTAGTCCTTCTCTTGCATTTTAGGGATGGAGACAGAACTAGAGGCTGTTGCCTCACCATGTGGTTGCACATGGCAAACTGAGAGACTTCAGAGAGTCCCTTCATGCCCAGTGAAGGAGATGCTAACATCTTTCCTCTGGATTCCTTAGGGTATGTGGGCAGGTGCTTGGAGCAGCTTCTCTTTGGCCAGGAGTACTGGCTGAACTGTGCCCTGGTGGAGGACACGGAGGTCAGAGTCACTGTGGATGAAGATCATTTGGCCACCATATACATGGGACTGCTGCTGCAGGAAGGTGTGAAGGGACTGTACATGGAGGAAGCTCCTGGAGCCCTGTGCTGGGCCATGTCTTGCACTGTTGCCACTGACCTGGACATGACTCTTTGTATCTGCAGGTCACTTTTTCTCCAGAGCAGTGCCTGGTGTCTGGAAGGCAGAGCAGGAGGGAGAGAAAGGCCTGAAGCTCTGCAAGAATGAGCTGATCCATGTGAAGGGTGTTGAGTCCAAACGGGAAGGGATGTCCTTACTGACAGGTCAACGAGGCATGGTGACCATGGCAGCTCTAGAGCCAATTCCTCGCCCTTTTCACCAGTAAGTAGTGTGGCAAATAGGGCTCAAGCCAAGTGTCTTGCCTGATCCTGGTGCATGTGCTGGCACCAAGCCTGGGGTGGGAAGCTGCTCTTGTCTCTGGAAATGGGCATCCCCAGATAGGCATCCACACACAATTCCATGAGGATATGCATTATGCACAAAGACAATCACTGGAACCAGTTGAGGTTCTGTTAATGAGACAGAACAAGGACATAGTTGTACTTCAGATATCATCCTTGTATGATACTGATTTAGGTCAGATGTGAGATGATCAGTGATTTACAGGTGAATAAGTGGGAGAAGAAATTTAGGCAATGCCAGTTGAACTGGGGCTTCATGTTGCTCACTTGGCTGAGCCTCAAAGACACTGCAGCTCTTATAGTCACACAGTGAAATCCTCCCTACAGCCTGGTGGATTCATCCTGCTCTTACCACGTGGTGTGTGGCTGCAGTTGTGAGGTGCAAACTGCCCTCTGTGCCCAGTAACACCATCACAAGGAATTATGGTCATGGTCCAGAGCAGCTCCAGGGGACAGGACATCTCTCCTTCTTGTGTGACATCATGCCTGGTGGTGGCCTGAGGACAAGACTGCTCAGAGAGCACCAATGTGGTTCTCTTTTGCCTTGCAGGTGGTTCCTGAAGAATTATTCTGTGAGTTTTGGCATCTCCCAGGAGATCAGTGGCACAACTCAGCCAATTGGTGAGTGATACCTGTGTAAGGTGTCCCAGGGAAGGGCATGGCTCCTGCAAACTTGGTTTTGGTCCCAAATGCAACGGGTCCAACTCTTGTTGTGACAATAGCACATCACTGCAAGGTGCTCTGAGGGAATATTGCATCTCTGGGCCCTCTGGAATGGAGAGCAGAACTTGCAAATCACGTGTCCTTAGAAGGATGATGACAGGAGAACAGGAGGAACATAGAGCACAGAGAGATGCTGGTGCCATCTTTCTGCCAGTGGGTTCTTCTATTCTACTACAACTTTATCTCTCCTTTAATTCTTCCAGGACTGAAGTTTGAAATGATGAGGGTCCCACCATGGTGCACATGAACCTTGTGCCCACCATTCACCCACTAGCCCCAGGCCAGGACTGCTCAGAGCATGCTGGACTTGGGAGGTCCCTGCAGGTGTCACTTTGGTGTGTCGTGTGATGAACCTCTAAAGATTTCACTGTTGGCAAAGTGTTGAGACAGTGCAGCCTCTGTGAAGTTCCATGTTTCCAACCACCTTCCAGGATGCAGCTCTCAGAGGCTTTACCCTTTGGCTGCTTGGAGTTTATCCATCCTTTTGGCTAGGTGGAGTTTTTCCATCCCTCTTGTTTGTATAATCCGTGTCTCCAGAAGAAATAGCAAAGATACGAGCCCAAGAGCACAATGATTCTTAGGGGGGAGAGAGGAAGCCTTGCCAAGCTCAACTCATGGTCTCTCCTTGCCCAAGTCTTTTCCAGCAAGGAAGTTTTGCAGTGGCCTCACACTGAAATGCCCTTGTTTGCCTTGGTTCCCAGTCAAAGGCAGGTGCAGAGCCACGGAGGACCACAGAGGAGCAGCATGGGATGAACTGAGCTTCTCCAAAGGAGACAGCATAGAAGTCATTGGCTTCTTCGTTCCAGGACTGCCATGGTTCATGGGCAGATCCCTCAGCAGTGGCAGCATTGGCTTTGTCCCAACCCAGCACATAAATCCTGAGGCTTGGGAACCTCTGTAAGTTTACTTATAACATTAATTACATCAGTTAGTACATTCATTACCTTCATTAATTCATGGAGAAAGTGGAGAGAAGACTCCAAGTCCCAACTCATGGCCATATGAGAGTCTAGGGCAGGTCAGTTGCTTTGCAAGACCTTCATGGAAGATCCATTTGAGGTCTGCCCAGAAGCCCTGGCCAGGCTCTGCTGCCAACCAGCTCTGCCCAGACAGAGCAGTTGTATTTCACTTGCCTCAGGAGGTTCTTGGAGAGGAACAGATCTATCTGGCCCTGGGCTGACCTGGCATCATGCTAAGGCAGTCCAGGACATCTGTGTGCCAGACAAGGACCTAGAAATGTCCTCTATTTGTACCTTTGTCTCAGGGGATGTACCTTTGTCTCTGTGGGATGTTGAGTACTGACACAGTTCCTCACTCAGCAGCACTCAACACCCTCCCAGGGACATGTCTCTGTGGGATGTTGAGTACTGACACTGTTCCTCACTCAGCAGCACTCAACACACTCCCAGGGACACAGCAAGAGTTGTCCAGGGAGGGAGGGTGACACAACTCCACTCTGATGACCCAGGCATTTTCTTTGGTGGTGGCTTAAAGACATAGCTCTGGTTCAATGCCCATTCCAAAAGGCTCTTCCTCCAAGGGCCTGTGTGGGAGGACAGGTCTCTTTTGTTGCTAGGTCTCTTGGGCTTTCCTCACTCAGGGTATGTTGTAGGCACTTTTTTTCTGCCACTGCAGAGAACAGAGAGGACATCAGATGTTGTTTTGGCTTCAGAAAAAGGCTTCTGGATTCAAAAAATAGACCAATAGGTACCAAAGGAAAGGACCTATCAGTTCCTTCATGGAGAACCTGGATGGGGAAGATGTCCAAAACCCTGTACTGATCTCCAGCAGAGCTTTGCTGGTGGAAGACGACAGCTGTGGTGTCAAGGGATGGGGAGACACTGACTCTTCCCTCCTGACATCTGCTTCACCCTAGGGGAAAGGATTTGGTGTTCCTGAGTGAAGAAGAAAAGTCTCCTTTTCTGCACATCCCCTGCAATGGTGATGAACAGCACTTCATCTCTCTCCTTGGGGACCTGGCACACACTGATATCACCTCTGTGTACCGCCTGGGTGAGTGGCCCCTCTTCCACATGCCCAGCCACATGGCCTCTCATGGAGAGCAGTGCTGGGCACTGCCTACAGAGCTCCTTGCTCAGGGCTTTGCAGTGGAGACAACTGCTGTGGTTGAGGGAACCTCCAAGCTCTCTGCTCAGCATGGTCATGGAGGTTGAACGTAGTCATGGAGGTTGGGCATGGTCGTGGAGGCTTGGACGTGGGCATGGAAGGTTGGACGTTGTGATGAGAGTTGGACGTTGGACGTGGGCATGGAAGGTTGGACGTCGTGATGGGGGTTGGACATGGTCATGGAGGTTGAATCTGATCATGGAGGGTTGGACCTGGTCATAGGGGTTGGACGTGGTCATGGGGCCTGTGACCAAGCTCATTAACACTGACCAAGCTTTGGGCATTGTGTTTTCTCTTTGTTTGTGTAGATGGCTTTGAACCTACAGCCATGTTCCCCAGAGTGCCACCAGGTGAGTGTGTGCAGGGGACACAGTGGGATGCTTTTATGGTGACTTCTGAGGGAGAATTTTGTCATGAGGAAATATCAGAGGATCATGGAATGGTTTGGGTTGGAAGGAACTTAAAGATCATCTTACCCCCCCCCCTGCCATGGGCAGGGACACCTTCCACTAGCCCAGGTTGCTCCAAGCCCCATCCAACGTGGCCTGGAACTCTGCCAAGGATGGAACAGCCACAGCTACTCTGGGCAACCTGTGCCAGTGCCTCAGCACCCTCACAGGGAGGAATTTCCTCCTAACCCCACTGTGGTTTTTCTGTCCCTTCCAGAGGCTGTTCTCCATGCCAGTAAAGATCTCCAACTGCTCCAGTCCTGGGAGGAAATAAATGAGTTGGCTACAACTAGCACCTCAGAGATGTCTAGCCCAGGGAGTGAATCAACCCCTGCTACATTGGAAGATGTTCTCCTGGAGAAGCTGGATGACTTGGATTATCCCAAGTTCTTTATTGACCTCAATGCTGGACACATGGAAGATGCTGATGTCTTTGACCCTATATTGACCTTCCTTAACCAGGACAGTTATGTGCCCAGTTTCCAAAGCCTCTATGATCTCAGCTTTTCCTTTCTCCACTCCACTTTCTATGGTTTCTCTGATGAGGATGAACTGGTCCTTTACCTTGAGACCTCCAGGAACTGGGCCAAGAGAACTCGTTCGGTTTGGGCTCATGTCAGGCTCTGTTTCCTCTTGGGTAAACTCTGCATCAAAAAGGTCAAGTTCTCCCAAGCTCGAGTCTACTTTGAGGAAGCTCTGACTGTCCTGGACAAGGGGTTTGGGGACCTGCCCCTCTTGGCTGCATTGCATGTCAACCTTGCGTCCATCTACTTGAAGCAGAACATGAAACTCAAGTTCTCCTCCCTGCTGGGAAAGATGGTGACCTTGCTTGTGTGCTTGCCTGGTCGCTCCTTCAGCTCTGAGCACGAGGCTGATGTTCTGATATACATCCTGAGGGAAGCCATAGCTGTGGGCAATGCTCCCCTGGAGGCACGAGTTTGCTTCCTCATTGTCAAGCTCTTCCTCCAGCTGGGCAAAACTGAGGAAGTGTTGCCCTTTGCTGAGCATCTGCAGTGTCTCAGCAGCACTTTGGTCAGCCCAGACACCAGTTGTGTGCCACTGGATGCCACCTTGAGCTACCTATATGACAAGAAGTACCTGCCCAACATTGCAGTGGCCTCTGCCAGGTTGGTTGCTCCCAGTGGCACCAAGGGGACACCAACACCCATCTGGAGAGCTGGTTTCATCCTCCAAAATGCTTCCAAACTCCTGGGAAGCCACGTGGAGAGGAGCAGCATCCCAGCACTGGCTTGTTTCTATCTCAAACAGGCACTGCGGTTCTGCTGTGAGACCAGAGCTGTGCCCACCCAGAGGACACTCTGTGCCATCATCTCCAGGATGTACCTCCAGCATGGGATGTTGGATGGGGCAGTTTGTTACGCAGCCAGAGCTGTAACCCTCAGCAGAATGATGGGTGAGGAGGAGGCTTTTGAGTCCTCCCTCTCTCTGGGATGGATGTACCTCCTGCAGAAGCAGCCAGGCCCAGCTTTGGACATCCTGTGGCAGCTCCTGAGGTCCCTGCATGGGACAGACAGTGTGACTCAGGGTGGAGCTGTGCACAACCTCTTAGCCATTGCCCTCAAGGAAGAAGGGCAGGTGCAAGCAGCTGCAGAGAACTTCCTCTGGGCCCTGCACAAGGCCAAGGAGACTGGGAACAAGAGGAACCAGGCTCTTGCCCTGGCTAACCTAGGGCAGTTGAGCCTTTCCCATGGGGCAAGTCATTTGGCTGAGCTCTACCTGCTCCAGGCAGCTCAGCTCTATGCTGAGCTCCAGGGCAGTGAAGACCTGGAGATGGAGCTGGTGCAGGTGCTGCTGTGGCTGGCACAGGCCATGGTGGACAGGCAGAAGATGGAAGATGCCAAGCTCTGCTATGAACTGGCTTTGGGTTTTGCCCTGAAGTGGCATAACTTGAGGAGTGAGTAGAGTGGGACCCAGGGCAGTACTCAGCTCTGAGCAGCACCTGCCAGGGCCCTAATGCCACCCCCTGACCTGCCCTTTTCCCTCCCCTGTGCCATGCAGGTCAGCTGCACATCACTGAGGCTCTGTGCCACTTCTACAGCAAAGTGTGCCCTGATGTCCAGGCCTGCATCACCTACCACCAGCACTGGGTGTCCTTGGCACAAGAGCTGCAGGACAGGGAGCTGGAGGGCAATGCCCAGCACACCCTCAGCCAGCTCTACCAGGCTTTGGGCACACCTGAGTAAGTCCTGTCTGTGGCTGTTGGAGCAATGTCCTTGTTGACCCAGGGCAAGAGCAGTGTCTTCCCTGGGAAGGTGGGAAGGTGTGTGGTGGCTCTGGTTTGTGCACTGCTCAGATTTAGGAGCTGTCACTGGGTGGTGAAGAGGGAACAGCTCAGTGTGAACCAGAGCATCATGACAGTTGGACAAATGCTGTCCCAGACGGAACTGGAATGTGGCCAAACACAGTTTTCCAGAGAGACTCACAGCCTTCATCAGAGGGGATAGTGACAGGGAATTCATTGCTTCCTTTGGAGGCTAATTCCAATGATTAATGACCATTCACCAGGAAAAATAGGTCCCTTATCTGGTATTTAACTAAGTCTGGTCTCAGCCTCTGGCTGCTGACTGTGCTGGGATGTCTTCCCCAGGGAGGTGCTTAAGGCCCTGGAGGAGGTACTTAAGACTCAGTATCAGCTCACCTTTCAGTCTCCCTCTTGACACATGGAGGTGACTGATTAGATTACACAGGAGAGGACAGAAAGAGATTGGTCAGACCACAGACTTCAGTCCTTGAAGGCAAATGTGTCAAACAGTGGAGAACTAGTTCCCATGTCCCAGGACATTGGGCAGGGGCTGTCCTTAACTTGGATGTTCACCTCCCCATCCCAGGTCATGGTGAGTCCAGAGGGAAGGTATTTAGGAAGCAGATGCCTGGGAAGTAATGGTGCTATTTAAGAGCACAAAGCACCCCATTCCCTGGGCTCAAAGGGCAGCTGGAGCCTGATTGCCAGCAGGGTACACACCAAGCAAACAGAGTGCCCTGGGCACTGCCTGGCTCTCCCTTCACCACAGCTGAGCTCGTGTCCAACCCTGCTGCTTGTCCCTGTGTCCTCTAGTCACCAGTGGCTTGAAAAGGGCTGAGAAGTCTTGCACAGGGAGTCAGAGATGTGTCTATTGGACTGCACAACAAACACTCCCTGCCTGTGCTCCCATGTGGAGCTGGGATTGACTTTAAGGGGGCAAATAGAGTTTGCAGGTGACCTGGACAAAGTCCATTTTATCCAGTGAAGCACCCAGGGGTGGGAGCAGCTGTGGGAACAGCTGCCTTGGAGCTGTGCTGAGCACTGCAGTCCTGGGCTGCAATAAGGCTGCCAAATGATACACATACATGCATTAAACCATGGAGACTTGCATGCTCTCAGCAGGACACACTACTCAGAGCTGTGCCTGTCGTTTTGTCTCTAACCTTTGGCAACTATGGGAGAGGATGGGCTTGCCATGCAGGTGGTGTGGGAGTTTTGCAGCTGATGGCTGGGAGTGTCCTGTGGTCCCTCTGTAGTGCCCTTTCCCCTGTTACCCTCACAGGGCTTTGAGACTGTCCCTGGACTGCACCAAACAGAGTCTACGGATCTTCATTGACCTCGAGGAGAGTGTGAAGGCAGCAGAGGCCTGGCTGCAGGCAGGAAGACTCTACTATCTTATGCAGGAGGATGAGCTGGTGGAAATGTACTTTCAGGTATGGAGGCAGTGGCTGGAGCTGTCCCATTCCCTCCCTGCCTCCCATTCCCACCCTGGCTAGCTGCATTCCTATCACAGCTCCTGGCCAGGCGCCTTTTGAGGCTGGAAGACCTGGAAGGGAAAGTTCTTATAAGCAGTGTATACCTGCTGCTGGAAGGAGGAGCTGTTGCCCTACACTCAGGCACTGTCTGGCACTGAATTTCCTCTTTCTTTCCACACATTGGGTTTAAAGGATTCTTGGGTGAAAGTAAGTGAATTCATTGGGTAAGAAAGTGATGTAGGAGTGCCAAAGGAAGCTGGAGGTGCCAAGTGACCAGTTCCCATTGAAATACACATAGATACGGAGTAAGTGCCAGGGAAATCATTGGAGACTTCTTGGAGTAAAGACTCCTGGCTACTCTCCATTCCTAGCACTATTTTGTGAGCTGAGCTACAAAGTGGAGGAGCAGCTCATCAAATATTAGTGCTCCCTTATTCCAGCAGCAGTTCCTATCAAAAAGTGGGAAATCCATCCTTGTGCCCAGAGCAAGCAGAGCAGGAGTTTGGTTGGGTCTGCTGAGGTTGTCCTGAGCTGGAGCACCCAGCAAAGCACCAGCCTGGACACATGGATCCTCACTCTTACCTATTGGAGTTCACACTTAAGATGACTTGGTTTGATTTAATCACACCAATGTCTCTATGCAAATGTCTGTTTTCAAGCCTCACTCCAGTTCCTTTTCCTTCTAGGCAGCTGTTCAGACTGCTCTGAAGTGGGAGAACCTCTCCTTGGCCATGGAGCTGTATGAGAAAGCAGGTGACACCTTCTTTAACGGCAGCCGGAACAGGGAGCGAGCGGTGGAGTTTTACAGGGTACTCATCCCTCCAGGCATCTCTGGCCTTGTGGCCACACGAGGTCATGGCTGGGGAGGCTCTGCCTGCAGCACTGTGTGGCCAGGATGGAGGATGGAGAGGGATGAGGAAGCCAGGTTGGCTAAAGCCTTGAGCATCCTGCTCTGGTGGGAGGTGTCCCTGCCCAGGGCAGGGGGCTGGGGCTGGATAATTTGTAAGGTCCATCCCAACCCCTAAAATTCTATGATTCGAAGTGTGCCAGAGTGGGAATCCTGGAGCACAGATGTATTTTTCAGTGGCTGCAGCTCATCCCAGAGATCATTTGGGAGGTGGGAACAGAGTCATTGAGTTACAGATCCTGGAGGTGTTAGGTGTGAGCTGGGGACACACTCAGAGTTGGACTTGAAGGCATTTAAGGAAGGGCAGATGTGAGACTCCGGCTTTATATCAGGGGTATAAACTGATTTTCAAGGCAAAGAAGGGGCTAGAACCTAAACCTGCAGCACTCAACCACCCCATCCTCCACCTGCCATGCCAACCAACCTCTTGGTCTTTGTCCCACTGCTGTGCCACCCCTCTGTGGGCAGCACTGATACCACCAGAACATCCTGGCCTGACCTTTCTCTCTTCTCAGGGAGGTGCTGTGCCCTTGGCCAGAAAGCTAAAGGCCACCAGGACAGAGCTGAGGCTGTTCAACAAGCTGGCAGAGCTGCAGATCAGGCTGCAGGGCTACGACAAGGCGCTGGAGTTTGCCACGCTGGCAGCCAGGCTCAGCCTCAGGGTTGGTGAGTGGTGGCCAACTGGGAGGGGGTTGCTTTCTGGCTGCCAGCAGTGTGCATGTGAAAGGAAGATGTCCTGCTTTCCTAAGGCTGTTAGACCTATTCTTACCCTAAGTGGTAACATCTTTTTAAGGCCACTTCCCTCTCTGAGCTGTGTGACAGCCACATGGCCCATGTGGCTCTGCTCTGGTGGTACTGGGACCTGCTGAGCAGAAGGTTCTTGCTACACCAGAGCATGGGAAGTCAGATGAAGGCACAGGACTGAGCAGTTCCTCTCTACCCTGTCTCTTCTGATAAACTCAGCCCTTCCCATTGCAGAACTAGTCTGAATGGGCAACATGCCAGCATGAATGGCTGGGCTGGAACCAGTAACAACCTTTTCCAGCATCCAAGGTTGAAGGATCTATTCTTGTCCAGCTGTGGTATCACCACCCTGCCCATGTCTCTGTTTTCTCTGGGCCAATGTCTCCTTACAAAAGTGATTAGGCATTGGAATGTGCTGCCCAGGGAGGTGGTGGAGTCACCATCCCTGGAGGTGTCCAAGGAACCACTGGATGTGGCACTCAGTGCCCTGGTCTAGATGGGTCACAGGTTGGACTTGATGATCTCAGAGGTCTTTTCCTACCTCAGTGATTCTGTGATTCTGTGTCCATGCTCCCGCTGTTGAGCAAATGCATCCAAAGTGGCTCAGCATGCTTGGATTGGGTGGATTGAGGGTGTTGCAGGCTGACTGTATCAGCAACTCTCTTCTAGGAGACCAGATGCAGGAGCTGGTTGCCTTCCACCGCCTGGCCACAGTCTACTACCTTCTGCACATGTATGAGATGGCAGAAGATTGCTACCTGAAGACCCTTGCCATGCATCCCCCCTTGCTGCAGTGCCCTGCAGAGGCTCTGTACTACTGCAAGGTGTATTGCCACCTGGGCAACCTGACCCTGCACAAGCTGAAGGTAAGAAATGGTGTCTTCCATCATGCTGTATTGAGCACTTGATGGAGAGCTGAAGGTAGACTGTCGCATCCTTTGGCAGAGCAGACACACGTGTAGGTGGCTGCACCCTGTGGCTCTCCTGTCTGCAGGGTTAGGATAAATCACAGACTCAAAAGGGCTTGAAATGGAGCTTAGAGATCATCCAGCCCCAACCCACTGCCCTGGGAAGGAACATCTCCCACCAGAGCAGATTGCTCAAGGCTTTATCCAACCTGGCTTTGAACTTTGAAGTACAGTGCTGGCACAACCAGGAGTGTGGCAGCAGGTCAAGGGAGGGGATTCTCCCCCTCTGCTCTGCTCTTGCGAGGCCTCACCTGGAGGGCTGCACACAGTTCTGGTGTCCTCAATGTAAGAAGGACATGGAACTGTTGGAGCAAATCCAGAGGAGGCCACAAAACTGAGAACTGGAGAACCTTCCCTATGAGGGCAGGGTGAGAGAGTTGGGGCTGTTCAGCCTGGAGAAGAGAAGTTTGTGTGGAGCCATCAGAGCACCTGCCAGGAGCTGAAGGGGCTCCAGGGAAGCTGCAGAAGGACTCTGTGTTAGAAACTGCAGTGACAGGACAAGGAGTAATGAGGAGAAGTTGGGAGAGGGAAATGTAGATTAGATATCAGGCAGAAGTTTTCCCTGTGAGGGTGGTGAGACACTGGCCCAGGTTGCCCAGGGAGGCTGTGGCTGCCCCAACCCTGGCAGTGTTCACAGCCAGGTTGGATGAAGCCTTGAGCAACCTGCTCTGGTGGGAGGTGTCCCTGCCCAGGGCAGGGGGTTAGGGCTGGATGATCTCTAAGCTCCATTCCAACCCCTTCACATGCTATGAAAGTATGAAACAGGTTTTGGAGGGAGAAAAGCAATTTTGCAAGGAGTGCTGCGCTCAGACCCCATTGCAGTGAAATCAGGTGTCAATGGGTTGTGCCTGGAACCACTGGGCTCTGCTCCAGTTCCCCTTGTGCCCTGTGAGCTCCAATTAAACCACTTCCTGATGCTTACCCTGTCCTTTATGACTAGGATGAACAGGATGCAGCAGGTTATTTCCTACTGGCTCTCGCCGCAGCCACCGAGCTGGGAGACCAGAACCTACAGGACCTCATCCATGCCAAGCTGAGTAACATCCCTGGTGCCCCAGGGGGACCTGAGGGCACCCCAGGCTGTGCCACATACCGACCCAGGTGGCTGAGTGAAGGTGGCCACATCGTCTGACCCATCTGCCACCTATGGACTCCAATGGGAGCCGTCAACAGCGTCGTGACGTGCCACTGGCACAGCTCCATGTGCTCTCCAGGACAACCAGCCCAGGAGAGGCTCTGCAGCACATCTTAAGTATCTGGCAGTGTTTGCTCTTCTTGTGCCCAACAGGACAGGAACCAAGCACTTGGCACCCTGCCCTGATTTTCCAGGAGAGGACTCTGTGCTGCAGGTGGTATCTCAAGGGGATCTGGGCAGGATGAGGCCCTGGAAGCAGTGCTGGAGCATGAGGAGCAGCAGGACTGAGCTATGCTGGTGTCTCAGAAGCGTCCTGCCCAGGATGGGGACAGGAGGGTGATGCCATGTGCCTGCTTGTCCCCACAGCTCAGGTCCCGTGGGGCAGCTGAGCCTGACCCAAAGGTGTTTTAACTTGAATAGCAGCTCTTTTATTTATTCCTGTCTGGATTTTGTCCTGTCTCCTCCACAGAGGTCTGTGCCCCACAACACTGCTGAGCCCCTCTGTTGTGAAAAGCACCACCAAAGCTTTTGTCAGTGAGAGAAAGAATGAGGGAAATGAGGAGGAATGAAAGGAGCTGGTAAAGCCTCACCTGGGGATGAGACCTGGTTGAGCTGCTTGGGGGAGGCAGAGCTCACTCTCACCCCAGCCCTGCCCTTCAGCCTCAGCTCTGGCACTGGAGCATCCAGGTGATCTCTTCTACCTCACAGCCCATGGGACTTGCAGTGTCTAAAGCAGGAGCACAGGCAAAGAGCATTGGAACAGGCTGCCCAGGGAGGTGGGGGAGGCATCATCCCTGGAGGTGTTTAAAAGACATATAGATGTGGCACTCCTAAGTGTTCAATGCAAAATCATTGAATTTTAGGGGCTGGAATGGAGCTTAGAGATCATCCAGCCCCAACCCCCTGCCCTGTGCAGTGACACCTCTCACCAGAGCAGGTTGCTCAAGGCCTCATCCTACCTGGTGTTGAACACTGCCAGGGTTGGGGCAGCCACAGCCTCCCTGGGCAACCTGGGCCAGTGTATAGTGTTCCACAAGGTTTAGTGTGGCCTTGGCACTGCTATTAATGGTTGAACTGGATGATCTTGAATGTATTTTCCAACCTAAATGACTCTGTGATGCTGTCCTGTCAGTCCTGACCTGGCCCAGGCTTTGCAGCCTCCCCAGCCTCTCTTCTCCTGGCTGCATAGCCCTGTGGGATGCAGGAGCACTACGGAGTGGACAGTGAGGCTGGGCACACATCCTGCTCTTGGGCAGGGGTGCTGATGGGGCACAGAGGGCAGCTGCAGTGCCCTTGCCTGGGCCATTGGTAGCCCAAGGAGAGCCACCAGCAAGTTGCCTTCAAGTGCCCTTGAGCTCCATGGCTGGGAAAGAAGCAAAACTGCTCTGTGGTGCGAGCAGAGTGAGCAGGAGGCTCTGAGGAGGCTTCTCCCGGGCACCGAGCTCTCCTTCACAGCCAACCTCGCCACCAGAGAGCAGTAAGTGCCCACATTTGCAGCCTCATGCTGCTTCCCGACGAACACCAACCTCGGTTCTCAGTGCAGCGGGAAGAACGAGCAGTTTTCCTTCTAACTTCTTAGCTCTGCCAACCTGTGGCCGAACATCCACCTGTGGCTTCACTGAGAGCCCCTGTTGGAAGTTCTCCCACCTCCCTGGCCATGCTCCACTGCTAAATGCAGAGCATTCATTTCCTCCCTGCTCTTTGCAAGCACGGAGTTCACACCTTCCTCTTCCAATCCCTTCGAGGCATCCATCACTGGGCAGTGAGAGTTTACTGCTCGTTGATCCTGAATTCCTGCAGTGCTGCTAGGGAGGGAGGGAGCTCAGAGGAGGGAAATCTTCATCTTGGGTGAAATACATCAAGAGCAGAGGATAACTGGTCCCCAAACCTTTCTGCCTTACTCCACGGGGCTGCCTGGACTCAGCACAGGTGGATGGTGCTCACTGTGCCAGGGTAGGATCTTCCCAGCTGTTTTTCAGCTCAGTTCTCCTTTTTCTTCTCAAACACAGGGAAAAGCACAGACACAGCTTCATACCAGAATGCAGATCCACAACTGGATATCAGGCTGTTGAGGGAAGAAAAGGGAAGGAGTGAGGAGGGGAGAAAGGGAAGCCCTGCAGGCTCTGGAAGACCTGAAGGTCTGTGTGATGCATGAGTATCCTCCCCTGGCACCAAGATCTCCTTTCACTCATCCCCAGCACCTCACTTAGGAATGCTGCCCAGCCCCAGGGTAGCATCCCTGCACCAGCTGCTGCGCCCACACTGTCTTGTCCTTAGCAGTGCCTGAGATGGAGCCCAAGGCCATCACGAGGCTTCCAACCAACCATCCCAGTGGGACTTTTCTAGGCAGAGAAAAGTTGCCTCTCCCTGTGGCAGAGCTCATGGAACCACTACAGTGGTCAGTGGCTGTTGCAGCTCGCCCAAGGCCATCACGAGGCTTCCAACCAACCATCCCAGTGGGACTTTTCTGAGAAAAGTTGAAAAGTTGCCTCTCCCTGTGGCAGAGTTCATGGAACCACTACAGTGGTCAATGGCTGTTGCAGCTTTTGTCAAAGTTCAGCCTAGAGGAGACTGAATCATGCAGAGAACATCCCTGCTCGAACAGCCTTTCCAGAGCCAAAGCTGAGACTGTTCTGCCTAGCAGGAGTGAGAAAAACTGTGCTCTGTTTAAGCACAGAGGGGCAATGTATCAGCTGCTCTAAAGCTCCAAGAGTCAGACAGAGATGTGCTGATTGGCAGGGACTGGAAGCAAATGTGGTCTCCTTAAATCACACCAAACACATTTGTGGGGCCTGTGGGGAGAAAAATAGCCTTGTTCCTTGGGAACATCCCATAAAACATCATTTCCCCTCTCCCTCATCCACATGCTGGGACAGATCTGGGCTGTTCTCCTAGTGCGATGAGAGCTCAGAGTGACCAGGGTTAATTTAGCTTAATAATATCTTGAAATAAAGTGAAACTTAGAGGGGTTGGTGGTGTGTTCCAGCTCCAAGGGAGGCTGAGGATATCCTGTCCCTGCACAGTTTTGGGGGCAGAGAAACTCTTGTGCCAGAGGAGGTCACCAGGTGATGGATGGCTCAGGTGCTGGGGTAGGTTATTTCCCACCACCCTGTCCAGGGTGAGGAGATCTTGTCCATCATTCCTGGGGCATGTCTGGGAGCTTCGGTCCTTTGGATATGGCAGGGAGCACCTGTGTGTGTAGGGAGAGGGGATAGGAACCATGTAAGGGGTACATACTGAGGGGTGCAGAGCTTGGCCAGAGCTGGGATAATGCTCCAAGAGAAGGCTGGAAGAAAAGGGATGTAGAAACACAGGAGTTACCCTGCAGTAGGCACTGCCCTTCTTCACCAGAGATAGAGCAAGAAATAGGGGAAAGGGAAAGGATGGATCAAGTCTCCTCTTACACCAGGTGTCATTATCTTGCTGGGGCTTGTGACTTATTTCTGAGCCACTTGTGACTGTCTGTTTCATGCCCAGTCCAGGAGTTTTTCTCCCTTCAGTCCTCATGCTGGAAATAGGCCTGGTGGGACCACGTGCAGCAGCATGTGCCTTCACACAGCTCTTCCCTCCCAGCACTTCCAAAGGCTGAAGGGTGCAGCAGGAACCTCTTTGCTTTGGCTTTGGAGCTTCTGTGTGCCAATGCCTGACCTGGTGCTGACCCATCTGCCTCTGATCTTTCACCAGAGTGACCCTCTGGGCATCAGTAATCCCAGTCTTGATGTAAACACACTTAGGAGCCAACCCTGGCACTCTGAGCCCATGTGTGTTTACAGCCTCAGGGGCCATTTAAGGCCTGGAATAGAGATTTCTCTACCATATGCTCATTCTTGGACAGTGGAAATACTAAGCCAAGAAGAATTCTTGGATCATCTTAGCTCTGTGTGAACCTCCCAAGGCATTAAGGAAAAGGAAGTGCTGCTAACTGTAAATACAGATATGGACAGAGTTGGATTTTTTTGGGGTTTGCATGGAAAATGGTCTTGGCTGCAGAAATGCAGCCCCAACAATAATCATGGTTAGCAGCAGATTTTCTTCATCATTCCTTCATGGAACAGTGGGACAAATGTCCACTGGGCTGGGCTGAATGGAGAGACCTGATAAGGAGCAGAAGGTCTGAGGCAGAGCCAAACCTTGAGCCCATCTCACCTCAGAGGTAACTGCTCCTCTCTGGGCATCATCTTCTTGCTCAGACCAGTGACCAAGGGTTGGTAACCAGCAGCTGTTGGCTCAGCAGATATGGGTTAGGGATGGCAATTGGGCATGGAGATTAAAGCTCATTTCTTTTCACAGCAACTTAAGCTGTTGTTCTGGGATAATTGGGCTCATAAATATGGATGGAAGGAAGCGTAGCAGAGGCTGAGCCAAAGCCAAGAGGCTCTAACTGGGACTGCCGGTGCTTAAATGAGTTTTCCCTTCCCTGCGCTACACAAGATGTGTCTGGGTGTTCTGAGATCATAGAATTTGGGGATGGGGAGACCTGAAATAGACCTGGAATGTCTGAACTGATGATGTTCCAGCCCTGAGCTCACCATGCCCCTACAGAAGGGGAGAAAAGGAAGAGAGGGAAGTGGTCAGTGGCTTTGGACAGGGAATAGTGAGGCCAGAGGGAAAAATAATTCCCAGTGGGGATGTTATACTTCTTGTGCTGAGGTAGCATCAGGCAGGGTCAGTCCTGTAGCTGTCACTGCCCACAGGACACCTGGATGTCCCCAGGACTTACCAGCACTGACTCAAGAGTCACTTGCTGCTCTCCTGGGCACTTTGCATTCCTCAGGACTGATGGGACAGCAGTCTGTGCTGGCTATTTCCAGGGAAAACATCTCTCTGGGACTGCAGAGACAGTGAACTGGTAAACATGGTGCAGGAAACATAATCCCTTCCAAGCACAGAGCTGGTAGAAACCATATGTGCCAGGGACAGGGACACAAGGAAGGGTAGCAGGCTGTCCTGGGCAGCAGCTGATGCGTGAGGAGTGATGTGTTCCTGCCCTGTCCCAGCTCTGCAGACCAACACGAGGGTCCCAGGGTGCGTGAAGGGTCCTAGCTAAGCTGTTCACAGCTCCCATAAGTTGTGGCAGCAGCTCTGGCTCCTTGCAGAGGGAAGCACAGGCAGGAAACCTGGCAGCAAGAGGCTCCTCAGAACACAGCACTGGAGACAAGTGAAGGAAGCAGCACAAGTGCCAGCAATTCCTGTCACACTGCAGGAGAGGGGAGGGAAATTAAAAGGCTCTGCATTTGGCTGCCTTAAAGGCTGTTGGAATCCAGGCCAGGAATGAAGCTGAGTACAAAGCAGGAGCCCCTGAGCACCAGATGGGTTTGGAGAAAGGCAGAATAAAGCCTTACAAACCCAAATTCCCTTTGCACACTGTTGTGTTGGGTTATTTTCCCCTCTTGTTTTGTCTTCCCTTTCTTCTGCACCTGCTCTGGCAGTGGCACTGGGGCCACACAACAACATGTGCAGAGTGTGGAGGGAGCAACAACTGCATCTTTATGTCCTGATTCTGAGGTTTGATGCCCTCTGGGACTCCTTCCTTGCAGCTTGTTTAATTGCAGCCTGACTTTTTCTCTCTGCTGCCCAAGATTTAAGCCATGTTGATCCCAAAGTGTTAGTACAATATGAATCAGGTTAAAATAAAGCTTGCTCAAGTGCTTTGGGAAGGATTTTTCAGCGGTTCCTACATGACTCTGGAGCATCAGGAGTGTTCTGAAGTCTCTCCCAGACTTCCCTAACCCATTCATGGCTTTCCTAACGTGTCTCTCATGACCTGACAGAGGAATGAACTGTGCCCTGGTGATAACTATGCTTGGGGCAGAGCACCTGAGGGGCAATACACCTGCAGGGATGCTCTATATCCCTGGGCAGCCAAACTTGGCAGGAGTGTCATCCCTTTCTGAGTCATCTCTGTCTTCTATGCCATCCCTTCATCTTCTGTGTCATCTCTCTCTCTTCTGTGCCTGCATCATGTCTATTTTGGGAGCTATTTCATCCCTCAGAAGTTCCATATTTTGGGGGATGACAGAACCTCCTCTGAACCTGTTCTGGCTCCTCTCAGTCCTGTGTCTGCTGAACTCCTCCTTGAAGTAGCTTTGTCTGGGATTGAGATCTTTTCAGCTTAAATCTCCTTGATGCTGTTTGGATAAACTACCATGGTTTGTATTCAGATTCTTTCCAAAGCTGCCTGGAAAACTGGCATATCACTCCTTTAGTGATGACATGTCCGTCTGCCCTCTCAGGATTCACCTTGGATCAGAAATTTCTTCATCTTGTTTCTCTGTTGTCTTTTCCTGGGGAAGGAAACAACAACTAAAGAGACACTTAGGAAGAGTCATCAGAAAGCACAAGTCCATTTACCAACCAGGTTATATGGGACCTCAGGAATCAGCGGTGACAAGCACAGGGATTTGCTGTGAAATTCATAGCAAGCCAAGAGAAAAGGCAAAACAGGACAGAAAATCAGTCAGCTACAATATACTCCCTGAAATTCCAAGCTCACAGGCACAAAGCTCAATTTCACACCTAAATAACCAGCAGAGGAGCTTTAAAAGCTTAATAACCAGCAGGCCACAGGGAAAAGCAAATTTCAGGGAGCTCTGTGTGCATTTTGCCATGGAGGACTTGCTCCTGCCATCCCCAGTCCTCCTGAGCCTGGGACAGCACTGCCAGACACGTGGGCTGAGCAGGAGAGCACCGGGAGAGCTTCTACAAGCTCTTTTTCTCTTCAAATTGAGTTGGGCAGGGACAAAATCAGTGTTTTCTGCTCTTGTCTCTTGGGCAGAGGCTAAGGAGCAACTTGTGTCCTCCTCCAGTGCTGATGGGACTGTGTTGGTGCTTCCCTGCCCGACAGTGGCACTGGACTGAGCATGTGCATCACTGCAGAGCTTGGGAAATGCCATTTGGTTGGTAAATAAATGGCTAAAAGAGATGAGGCAGAGATGGCCCTGGGAAAAACAGGAGCAGAGCTCCTGAGCTGCAGAAGGAGAGCAGTGGTGAAATACTCTATTAGATACCCCACAAATCCTAGTGGTCTCTGAATCTCGGGATTAGCTGTTTGCAGGGAGGTTGTTGCCTCTGGAAGTCACTTTGGTGGTGGCTAAATATGTCACCACATTTTGGTGCTGCTGCACTCTGCTCCTGCCTCCCATCACAGCTTTTGGGTGGCTGAGATGTGCCCAAAGCTGTGTGAGTGCACGCTGCAGGGTGGGTGTGTGAGAGGGAGAGGAGTAATTAACAGCTCATTAATACTTCCTGCTCTCCAGGCTAAAGGTCGTTACCTTGAGGAGTCTCCCAGGCATTCCCAGCCTAGCCCTGCCAACCACAGCTGCCATTCCTGTGGGATTTAGGGAAACGAGCCCTTTCCTTTTCCTTGCCTTCAACAAGAGGCCTTGGCTGATCCAAGAAGTAAACACGACCCATGATCAGGACAAAGAGAAGTCGCTGGGCCAAGTGCTATTGTG
>NW_008692890.1:7353-17555 GCF_000695815.1 Acanthisitta chloris | reverse complement strand
AGGTCCAATCCAGCCCCTGGCACACAGCTCTTCTCTCTACATCTGCCTTCCTGCCTTCCTTTGGGGTCACTTGCCACCAAGCTCCAGCTGGGCTCACAGTGTGTGTGTGAGAGGAAGATGGAGCAGCAGAGAAGGAGGACTGGGGTCACTCTTGACTCCTGGGAGCCTTGGGGATGAAAAGCATTGCTCTGGCATCCTTCCCTCTGCCACTCCAGCTCTTCCTGGACATCCCAGGAGCAAAGCTCATGTGTCTCCCACCTGTCAACACAGGGAGATGGACACTGAGCTGCTCAGCTTACTAGGAGCCATTCACACTCATGTTCCTGCTCTGCCCCATCTTCCTCCCAAGCAGCAGGAGAGGAGGAAGGGATGGAGAAGAGAAGGTTGCGTGGAGACCTCAGAGCTCCTGCCAGGAGCTGAAGGGGCTCCAGGGAAGCTGCAGAGGAACTCTTGGTTAGGAGCTGCAGTGACAGGACAAGGAGTAATGGGCACAAATTGAAAGAGGGAAATTTAGATTGGATATCAGGCAGAAGTTGAGGGGGTGGTGAGCCGCTGGCACGGGTTGCCCAGGGAGGCTGTGTCTGCCCCAGCCCTGACAGTGTTCAAAACCAGGTTTGCTAAAGCCTTGAGCAACCTGCTCTGGTGGGAGGTGTCCCTGCCCAGGGCAGGGGATTGGGGCTGGATGTTCTCTCCTTAGGTTTCCTTTCTTGGGTGGTCAAACCCTCATGTGCTTAAAGGCAAGATGAGAATAAACCCAATGCCAACTTCCAGTAAAACTCTGCCCCAGTTCACCTTTAGCTACTGCCCCAGATCCAGGCAGGGGTTGAATCCTGCAGGTCCTACATGCAAACATGTTCCTTCTGGACATACACACACATACACTATCATATAGTGTGTGTGTGTGTGGAGATTCCTCCCCGGAGTGGGGACACCCCTCAAGGTTACTCCTCAAGGCTGAGCCAAAGAGACTTGCTCATGCTCATTGGTTTGTGTTTTGCTACCTTAAAACAATTGCTTCAATATTGCTTCAATATTGCTTTATAGAGCACTATGTTATAAGAGCTATTAGAGCTTCTGTGCTGTGTAGTAAATAACTCTGATTAAACCCTTTTGGTCTAATCATTCTCATAGCAAATCACATATATTTATGTAAATATCTCTGCTTTGCCATCCTTAACCCTGTGGAACAAAGGTGCACAAAGGTTCAGTTATACCTGTATAATCCTGGAGACATAAACTATGGGCAAAGTCTGGGGCTAAGGTTGGATCCAGCCCCTCCAGGTTCCTCTCTGAGGAGCTCCGAAAGCAAGGAGGTCCTTTGTGCACCTTGGGAATCAACAGGAGCATCTCTAACAGACTTGGTCTGAAGCTCCCACTGTGCCCTTGATAGTGCTGCATCAATATCCATCTCTCTGCAAACACTAAGTGCCTTTAGCTGCTGAGAGTCACTTCCCATTACTCAGATCGATTCAGCACCACTGCTGATTAAACCCAATGTTCTCCAAAGCCTGTGTTTAACAGCAAAACTTGATTGGATTTGCTATTTGGGATTGGGTCAGGTTTAGTTACATTACTGCTGTTTTTTTCTTTCCTTGAGGAACATTGTGTCATTTTCCAGATGAAGAATTCCCCTCTCACCCTTTCAGCTCTGAAGGATTCACATCCTCCTGTGTGATCAGACAAGTGACACATTGCATGGCCCAACATCATCTCTGGGGGCTTCCCAGGCACAGCACATGCAGAGAGCATTGGAACAGGCTGCCCAAGGAGGTGGGGGAGGCATCATCCCTGGAGGTGTTTAAAAGACATATAGATGTGGCACTTAGGGACATAAAATCATTGAATTTTAGGGGTTGGAATGGAGCTTAGAGATCATCCAACCCCAACCCCTCCCCTGTGCAGTGACACCTCTCACCAGAGCAGGTTGCTCAAGGCTTTAGCCAGCCTGGTTTTGAACACTGCCAGGGTTGGGGCAGCCACAGCCTCCCTGGGCAACCTGTGCCAGTGTCTCACCCTGAGGGTTTGACACTCAGGAAAGAAAACCTAAGGAGACAACACCCCAGTGAAACTGCTGGGTGGCTAGGAATAAGTGACACTTCAAAAGAAGATGTGAAAACAAAAATTTAGGAACAAATCCTTGACCTAACAAAGCACAGAAACCCCAAGAGCAGGAGCAGAGACTGAGAACTACCCAGGACATGGATCCATCCCAGACAGCAGCAGCACAGAGAGGCATTTCCCAGGGCAGGGCAGGGCCTGGGAAATGCCAATGTCAGGCTGGGGACACACAACCAGCCCAGGGCATGTATGAGCAGCCAGATGATTGCTGCATACACGTGGGCATGGGCATGTTCCTGCTCTCAGCTCTGTGCCTGGGAGAAGCTGGACAAATAGAAGTGACCTGGAGGTCCTGAGCTGCATCTGGTTAGACTCAATGAGCTGAAATCCATTTCAGGATGTCTAATGGCCCTTGCTGGGTGGTGTCACATTGGTGCCAGGATATTAAGGGCACCTGTCAGGGCTATTTTAGGAAACAGAGGCCTCCTGCCTGGTGCTTCCCTCCTGTCTGTTCTGAGCTCCCTTCCTGTCAGATGTGACCTGCTGGAGCAGGGCTCAGGGACAGCTCTGGCTTTAGTGGAAAACCTGGGTGAGGAAGTGGCTTGCTGAACCCCTTTCTGAGCTTGGACTCTCTGGGTTTGGTTTTTTCATCTTCTATGCAACTTCCACCTGCAGGTTTTGGCCCTTATTAGCCTTAAAACCCACAGGGGAGAAGGAAAGAAATTGAAGCAAAAGAAGAAATGGGCAAAGGAAGGGGTTTGTGCTTCACTTAGGAGATGCCTGAGCAGCTCAGTTCACCCTGAGTGCTGCTGCAGCCACTTCAGGAGCTCAGTTGGGATGTATTCTCCACCTTTTGATTTCAGCTTCCATTACTGGAATTGCAAATTGAGCTTTTTTCTTCTCTGCTCAGCCCAGACACAGGACAGATGCTCCAGTGAGCTTTGCATGCCAAGGAATGAGATCTTTCCAAGCCACCTGTGGTTTTGGCTAGGAAGCTCAAGCCCAGAGTCAGTCACACACTGATGAGTCAGTGCCAAAGCTGCTCCTAGACATGATTTGATGGATGAGATCTCCCACAGAGTTCTGCTACCTCAAGTGTATCTCCAGCCACCCAACAAGGTGCTGCTGGGCTGGGTTTGGGCTTTCTAAAGGCACCTGGAGATGAGCAGGTGATGAAGGCACTCAGAAACCTCTTCTGACTCCTGCCAAGAGGCTCCTTAGTGTGAGGCTGCAGCTCTGCCACACTGCTCAGCATCTGGCAGTGCTCAATGTCTGGAGCAACCTGTGCTGGTGGGAGGTGTCCCTGCCCAGGGCAGGGGTTGGCACTGGATGATCTCTAAGGTCCATTCCAACCCCTTAACAATCTAGCTATCTATCTATCTATCTATCCATCTATCTATCTATCCATTCTCTCCCTCCCAGCACACCTTCCCTGAAGGACTGAGGAATGCCAGAACCACCACCACAGCCAGTGTGAGCCCCAGAGACTCCAGGAATAGGCACATTCCCATAACACCTCCTACTCCAGCCATTCAGTGCCTCTCTGACCCTTCTCCTGGGTTTCCTAACCATTTTTGTGGCTGCTGTTGCTTCAGGAATGAATCTCTCCTGGAATTCTGCTTGTCCCTATCCCTGTGCTGAGGAGGAGTCCTCAGGGAGCCCCAGACATGGGGCAAGTGACCATTTACACCCATTTGATTTACTAATGAGGAAGGTTGGAAGACCTGTGGTTCAGTTCCCAATGCAGCAAATGATCTCTTGCTTAGCAATTCTCTTGCATCAGCAGAAGCATTTCATGTTGCTGAAGGCTGCACTAATCACTAGTAGACAGAAATACATCTTCCACTGAGATTTATCTCTCTGCTTGTGCAGGGAATGCAGATACACCTTAACCCTCTGCACCAGGGCTAGAAGGAAATAGCCCACTCAGAACTCCCGTTAAGGAGTTAAGGCTTTGAAACCATTGAGGATGGAGGGATGAAACCAGGGACATCTATATGCGTGAAGATTGAGCTCTCACAGAATCACAGATTCATTGAGGCTGGAAAAGACCTCCAAGATCATCAGGTCTGACCCATGACCCATCACCACTTTGGCAACTAGCCCTGAGCATTGAGTGCCACGTGCAGTTGTTCCTTGGATACCTCCAGGGATGGTGACTTCACCACCTCCCTTGGCAGCACATTCCAGACTTCATCTGTGTCTGGCAGGAAGCAGCAGAGCTCTGTGCTGGGTTGTCCTGTCTCTCTGCATGCACCAGCCAAGCAGTGAGTGCTTGGAGAGGTCAGAGACCTCTGCCCCTGCTGCTGGAACCCTCTGCTACTTGCCCCAAGGAGCAGGAGGCCCAGGTGGCAGCAGATGAAGCCTTCAAGCCCAGTGGGGCTCACTTCTGTCATCAGGTAGACATCCACCCACAGCAGGATGGAGTCAGGAGCCTCCTCCAGCACTGCCCTGGGGAGATTAACCCCAAAAAGGGGATGGAAAATCAGCCCTGTCTGAACTTGCATTCCCTGCTGAAGAGTCTGGAGGGGAATCAGCCACAGGTGCAGGACCTGGTGAGTCAGGCTCTTTTTTCTGCCCTCTAATAATACCACCCAGAAGGGTCCCTGGGAGCTTGGCCTGGGTTATGTGAGGTCGTGGGGAGGCTGAGCAGGGAGTTTTCCAGGGAAAAGCAGAGCTTTAGTAACTCTGCAGGGCCTGGCTGAGTCCTGCAGGAGTGAGGTTGGATTTACAACCCTCTAAATGAGAGGTGAATCCAGTTGGGATGTGGTTTATCAGGGAACATCAGCCCAACAAACATGGACATGGATATGTGTGAGTACAGTGTCTGTTGAAGGGACTCTGCCAGCCCACACAAATCCCACCTCAGAGGTTTTCTGTGCCAGAAGAAGACAAACTAGGCAATGAATAATGGGAAAAGCCATGAAGGATAAATTGCTGCTGCAAACAGAACTCCCTCCTGCCTGGCTGAAGCTCTATTCATCTCCCAAAGCCTTTAATCTCAGTGTCTTCCAGGGGAATATCAACAGAGCTAGTTAGGAACTCCAATGACAAACCAACCTCTGTCACATGCTGAGAGGACAGGCAAGTCTGGTAGCTCCCTGGGACCCTCCTGGGCCATGAGGGGATGCTTAATGCTGGGAATGCCATGCCAGGGCATGGTGTGAGTGCTACTGAGACAAACCATCTGTGTGGGACCTGCACAGCAGGGCTGAGAGTGAAGAGGTGCCATGGGCTTCTCACCCACCTCCCTGCCAGGGGAATGGGGAAGGAGGTGGCAGCTGTCCTTCCAGGGCTCCAGCTGTGCTCTGCAGCCATGGGGCTGATGCTTCTGTGATGAGGTCACAGCTCAAGTTCTATGCCCAAGGGCCATTGAGGCACTGGGGCGAGTCCAGCCAAGGGCAACGAGGGCAGCAAAGGGCAGAGCACATGGGGAATGGCTGAGGGAGTTGGGCTTGGTTAGCCTGGAGAAGAGGCTCAGGGGTGACCTCTTGGATCTCTGCAACTCCCTGACAGGGTTGGAGAGAGGTGAGGGATGTCTCTCCTGCCATGGCTGCAGGGAGAGGACTGGAGGGAATGGCCTTGAGCTGAGCCAGGGCAGAGTCAGATTGGATGTTAGGAGAAATGTTTTCCCTGTGAGGGTGTTCAGGCACTGGGATATTGCCCAGGGAGGTGGTGGAGTCACCATCCCTGGAGGTGTTTGAGAGGTGTCTGGATCTGGTGCTGGAGGATATGGTTTAGGGTTTAGGGGTTGCAGCAGTGACAGGTTAATGGTTGGACTTGATGATCTTAGAGGTCTCCTCCAGCCTTGATGATTCTGTGATTCTCTGATTCTCCTCACCATGTTACTCACCTTGGGGGCAGCCCCAAGCTTCCAGCCCATCTCAACACCCACTTACAGAGACAGCTTGGATGAAGACCTGGAACAACAGCTGTCACTTGTCCCATCAGACCTGACCCTGCTCCCTTGCTCTCTTGGCACTGCTGCTGATGGGAGAACATCACTCTGTGGCAGGCTCAGGCTCTTGGCAGGTGAAATTGTCAGCTATTGACTGCACTCATTAGTCAGCTATTGACACACTGTGCTGGAGGAAATGAGCAGGACTCCTCCACTGACTGCTTTATTGCTCTTCAAAGGAATCTGCTCCCCCTTTGCCTCTCCCAAAAAAGCTGAGTATTCCAAAGGTCAGAAGGATGTCTCAGCATGAATCAGTCAAGAGACACAGACCTGAGATCAGAGGGATTGTCAATGCAATTAGCAGCCTGAGTTCCTGCAGCAGCAGGTACATACACTCCTGGATGTTTCCTATCCAAGTCCAGGTCTCTCTGGACTTGTAGCCCTATACTAGCCACTGTGAAGGGTTAATTATCTCCCAGCCCAAAGTCTTTCTTCTCAAGGCTTTCTTTCCTATCTCCCCACTGCCCCAGACATCCCTCACTTAGTAGGAGCCAACCAAGAGTAGTTAGGAGGAGCCAACCCAGAGTGTAAATCCACTCTTTTCTCTCCTTCCCCGGAGTTCCTGTGTGTCTTTCCTTGGAGGTTAATTAAAGCTGCCTCATTTGCTCCTTGCAGCCACCAGGAACACACAATGCAAATGGCCACATGGACAAGATTTTCCTGCCCCTCAGCCAAGTGAATAACAGAGCAGGAAACCAAGAGAGCCACGTTGTGTTTTAAGCTGCTCCCAGTTCATCCAGAACAGCCTTTGGGCCATACTTAACAGTCTGGGAAGGTGGAAAAGCTTCAGGAAAGCTGTGCTGGTAGAGGAAAGCTGAACCTGGATGTTCAACCTCCCAATGGACAACACAAACCAACCCCAGATGGGTCATCTTCAGCTTTTAGGGCACATGTGTGGAGTTTGGAACCAGCAGTGCCTAAGCTGTTGTTGGATAGGCAGGAAGGGACATGGAATGTCCTGAGGATGTGCCCATGGATAGATGGAGATTGTGTTTCTTCTCTTCAGGAGGCTGCAGGGATCAGCACTGAGCTGGAAGCTCTAGTTTCTTTTACACCAGAGTGACAGGTTCATGGTTGGACTTGATGAGCTTAGAGGTCTCCTCCAACCTTGATGATTCTACCAATGATTCTGCAGCCTGTTGCAAAGAAATGGAGCTGTGGAGTGGCTTGGAGGAAATGTATTCCCCACTGGAAGGAGAAGATCAAGTCAAAACAGCCTTAGATAGGGAGGGAACACTGAGGCACTGCTTCATCAGGCACACACAGTGCTGAGCTAAGGGGAACTCACAGCAAAGGCAAAAATAGACTTTAAAAATGTGTTTGCCTTCTTCAAAGTTATCCAGCAAGTGTTTCCCTGCTCAGAGTAACCTTGGAGATGCAGCTGCCACATCAGCAGTTCCCAGCTGGGCCATGGTGATGCTGCTCTAGTTCGTCGTGGAATTGCTAATCAGAGCTCCACAGTGCACAACCAGCCAGGAATCAATGCCTCAATCAGCACAGGGAAGTCTCAGCTAATGAACTGGGAGTTCATTTCTATTCTTGGCCTCGTATTCCTCAGCAGGATCCTGCATTTCTCCACTGAGGGTGGCAGTTGTGACTCCAGCTCTGCTTCTGCTGGAATCTTCTCTGCGACACCTCTGTATCTTGTGGATAAACTTCTCTGCTTCTATCACCCTCAGCACTGCATTGCTTTGGGGACTTCAGGGCTAGCAGGAGTGTTGGCCTCTGGTTCTTCTGGGTGTGTATCCACTGCACAATGTCTAAGGAATCACTTAAAAGAGAGAGAAAATGAAAGCAAAACAAGAACCAGGAGCTTCCCCTGGAACTTTAGGGCATTTGCCTCAGGAATGTTGCTGTGCTTCCAACCTCCCTGTGCTGCTGCACATCTTCTGCCCAACCCATGGGCTTTCTTCTCACTGGGGCCATGTGTTGTCCATCCCTTTTTGAGCAATCCTTGCAGCAGAATCATTGAGGTTGGAAAAGACCTCCCAGATCATCAAATCCAACCTGTGACCCATCACCACCTTGTCAGCTGGAACGGAGCACTGAGTGCCATGTCCAGTCGTTCCTTGGATGCCTCCAGGGATGGAGTCACCACCTCTTTTTTTTGGCTGTTTTGTCTGGGAGAAACACACCTGAGCTGCTGTGGTAGAGGTGCAGATTGCCCTGTGCACATGGAAAGAGACACTGATGAGGTTTCAGGACTTGGCAAGAACATCTTGTGGGCTCAAGGTTCCCTCTCCCTGCAGGACCCAAAGGAGACAGGAGGCTGCAGGCAGGGTCAGGGCTCCAGGTGGCAGAGAAGTCACTTGTTTGTTTGCAGAGGGATGGAAACAACCCTTTTGAAAGCTTTCCAGGGACTTGCCCTGCTGGTGTAGCTTTCTGAAGGGTGTCAACTTTGGAACTCCTCTGGCATCTATGGGTGCCACCACATGATCTGGCTCCTGTTGGCAAGCAAATCCTCCCCTGTGAAGTTCCTCTGCTGTTTGTTCTGTCACTGTCCCTTTTCAGCCAACCTCCCTGAGCCTAGAAAAGCATCTTTTGCTCCTTCTTCCCTCCTTCAAGCTCCCTTCTAGCAGCTGTGATCCTCTCTTGTATCCCAGCCTGGTATAGATGCAGGACACTTGGCATTATGTGGGTAGAGAAGCTCCAGCTTTCAACCACCCCAGGATTGCTGCAAACTCCTTGTCCCTATTGCTGTCGGTGATGAGTTCTCAGCATCTCACTCTGGACCTTCTCCGTTCATTCCCAAAGAGTCCAGGCTAGCCTTTCCCTTCCCCAGCTGGGGCAGAGCTTGTTGCTGAGCAAATCTGAGCCCTCCCTTGTGCATTTGGGCCATGCTAATCCTTTCTGCCCTCAGGAATGCTCCAAAAATAGCACCAAGCCCTCACTGAGCAGAGTCTCAACAGCAACAGGTGCTGTCCTGGAGCTGATGAGGCTGCTCAGAGCCCACAGAGTCACTGGCAAATGCCACATGATTTCTCATGCCATTATCCTGTGTTTCACTGCCAGGAACACCTGGGATGCTGCAGAGGCTGAGATGGGGATGGCAGGATGGGAGGACAAGCAAAGGTTCTGCCTCTTCCATCTCTCCTGCCAGTCAAGCTTCCCACAGGGCTCAGGATATGGCACAAGGGCTCAATGGCAAGTGGGACCCTCATGCTGTTCACCAAAACCATGTGGAGCTTGTGTAAGGACAAGGTGGAGTTTGTACAAGGACCATGTGAAGTTTGTACAAGAACCAGCAGGAAATATTGAGCTACAGCCACTGCAGGGAGAGCTGCAAATGCCATTCAGCTCTGCTTAGCCACAGTTTGGGGCTCCAAGAATGAGATTCCATCAAAACCATCTTTTCCTCAGCAAACTCATCATTTCTGGTGGCACTTCCATGAGGTCCTGTGAACCATGGCAAAGCTCCTGCTGGACTGACACAGTTACTTTGCTTTGGTTTGGTTGAGAAAAGAAAATGGAAAGATTTAATTTCCTCTTTGCTTTGTCCTTGAATGAACTTGCCTAGATATCTAGATGATGCCAAGGGTGTTCCCATTTCCCACCATCCTCCTACTTTGTCACATCACAAGAGCTGTAGGAGTGTGGAAGGAAGTGGAAGAGCCCTTGGGTCAGGGCATAGCACTCAGTGCTAGAAAGGGGAAGAACATGATGCTGAAATGTTTCAGTGCTGACAATTGTTGCCTTCAAATATGGAACCAGCACCAAATATCTTGGTGCTGGTTGAGCATTTCCTTTCTGGTTCTGCAGTTTTTGCATGTTTCTTGCAAGAAGCAGCAGCTGCTGATGCTCCCACTGGGGTTGTGCAGCATCAGGCATTGCAGGGATGCAAACGGAATGGGAACTGCTGTGTTTCCTGCCCTGTGACTGAGCACAGTACAGGTTGCCCAGAGAGGTTGTGGATTCTCCTTCCCTGGGGATATTCCAGACCCACCTGGACACAACCCTGAGCCACGTGCTCTGGGCTGACGCTGCTGGAGAGGAAGGTTGGACCAGTGACTCTCTGTGGTCCCTTCCAACCTTATCCATCCCGTGATCCTGTGGCAGCAGCTCCCTGAGAGACGGAGGTTCATTGCATGAGGGGATGTGGCTGCTGCTGGGGAGATCCATGGCTCTTGGCTCAATGTGGGAGCTGACCTACCCTTGAGGGCACAGCTCCTCCATCTTGCAGGGAAAT
>NW_008692890.1:0-7327 GCF_000695815.1 Acanthisitta chloris | reverse complement strand
GTGTGCTGCATTGCTTGCTGAGGACTGGAAGCTCTACTTGCATAGCAGCTAACAAAACCTCCCCAAAACTGGGTACACAGGAGAAACTCCTGACTTCTCTGCAGCCTCTGCTCTTTGCCAGGTAGCCTGAAAGCTTGGACAGATGTGAGGGTTGAGTAACCTGTTTATATTAGCAAGTTATGAGGCAACTCCTCTGCTGCAAGAGGTGCCAGAGCCCTGGGTGAACAAACAGGGCAGAGAACAAGGAGCAAGGAGGGAATCTGCTGCTCAGGGAGGGTGGAAAAGAGATTGTTTGATTCCTGGAAGGATTAAAGTGCCTTGTAAAGCAACCTCATTCAGCCAACAGCTTTGTGAGCTCTGACATTTGGCTGAACAAGGTTCTTTCCCAGCCATCTGAGAGAGCAATTTCACATGCTGCTCTTGAGAGGTTTAACTTCCCATCATTCATGTTCAGACCTCAGACCATGAAAGGATGAAGAAAAGGTTTATTGCAGTTCGGTGCTGCAATAATCTCACAGCTCTTCTCTCCTTTCAAGCTTGAGGAACTTTAGGAAGGTATTTGGCCACATCCTGAGCTGGCTGGGGGCACCGGAGTTTGTGTGCTCTTGGCAAACCAGACTCAGAGTTTATCCAGTCCCAAACCCAGGGCTGAGCTCAGAGCTCTGTAAATCAAGCTACAAAGTCTGGAAGATGGAGGAAATCCATGCTGGTAGTGTGCTGAAGGCCTGCAGAGCTTACAGACCTCTCCAGTGTGTTGGTGGCTACTCAGGTCTGCACATGGCTGTCACAGAGCTCGCAGTGACATTGGAGATGTCCTTAGGGAGCAGGATGAGCTGCTGAGGCTTTTGTGGTTCCCAGTGACACTAAAAAGCAGAGGTTTGGCACCATGGACATTAGAAATGCCCTTAGGGAGCAGGGAAGAGCTGCTGAGGCTTTTGTGGTTCCTAGTCACTAAATAGAGGTTTGGCACTACAGGGCCCTGTGTAGTTATGCAGCAGTTCTAGGCTGTCCCTGGACACACTAAACTCCCCAGTTCCCAATTCCACACAGGTCCCACCTGGTGTGGACCCACAGGGTGCTGCTGCCTGGAGCCCTGTCCCCACTGCAGCCACAGAACAAATTGCTGTCACGTGGCACAACCCCTGTCTGGAGCATCTTTATGTATTAGGCCACTCCAGGCCCTGCACTGCTTCAAATTGAGATGATGAATTGCCTCATCAGGAATTCAGTTGGAAATGCAGCATTTGGATTCTTAAGGTGTTTGGGGACCAAATTTTTCCCCTGACAAATGCCCCTGGAAGCTGTGATGCTGTCACTGCCACCCTGCCCTGGGGCACCAGGGACAGCAGCAGGGGTTAAGGACCTTCTGCTCCATCACTGCTCTGAGGTTTGGGTGAAGAACCAGCCCATGGGACCACACACTGCCACACAGGAGACTTCACGTTCCTCTCTTGTCACCCTGTGGAACCCTTGGGAGACTCAGCATCCTCTTTCATCTGTCTTTGTTTCCTCATTGGTCTCTTTGACCTGTCCTCCCCCTGCTCAGCCCCACAGCACCTGCAGCCCCACATCCACTGCCTTGCTGTTGCTCAGCTCCTCTCCAGCCTGGTCACACAGCCCATTCCCTGAAGACATTGCAGCTCATCAGCACCAGAAGCTTTGTGGAGAAGCTCTGCCACCTGCTCTGGTGCACTCTGTGTTTTGACTTATCCTGACCTGCATCCAACCTCTTCACTTTCCACCTGCACCCAACCTCAACCTTCTACCTACTTCCAACTTCTCCCTCTGGTCATCTCAGCACCTCCTGAGCTGCCCTGACATCTCTCTTCTCCCACCATCCAGGTGTGATACCTTCCTCTGGCACCACTTGATGAAGAGCACAAAGAGAGGGAAGAGCAGGATTTTCATTGTTTATTGGTAGGAACGGTTTGCTCAGTGAGAAGAGCAGAGCTCTTACAGTGCCCATGGTGCTCCAGCTCAGTGCTGCACACACACACTCCATGTGCATTGAGCCTGCTCACAGCTTCCAGGCAGGACATACCACAGCTCCATGCCATGGCACAGACCTCTGCCCACCACTGATTCCCAGTACAGCTGCACAGGCAATCCTGGAGCATCACCACTGCCAGTGCTCAGTTTGCTGAGATGGAAGTTTGGCTGAGCAATGTCCCCAGCAAGGTTTGCTCCCCATGGGATATGGAATCAGAGAATCCCAGGAGGGTTTGGGTTGGAAGGGACCTTGAAGGTTGTCTAGTTCCAACTCAATGCCAAGGACAGGGTTGGAATCACAGAGTGATTTGGGTTGGAAGGGCCCTGAAGATTATCTATTCCCACCTCCTGCCATGGCCAGAGACACTTTCCACTAGCCCAGATTGCTCCAATCTCTATCCAGCCTGGCCTTGAGCACTTCCAGGGATGGGGAAGCCCATTAAAGGCTTATCATAGAATCATAAAATGGTTTGGGTTGGAAGGAACATTAGAGATCATCTATTCCCATCCCCTGCCATAGGCAGGGACACCTTCCACTAGAAGATTGCACCTTAAAGGTGTGCTCACCCTCCCCTCTGTCCACTACCCTTGCAGACACACCACACACACCTCCATCCTCTCTGTGCTGTGTGTGCTGTAAGCAGAGGACTCTATTTAGCAGCTTTGCATCAAGTAGCAAGAGAATAAATAAATAAATAGGATTGCACATGAGGGAAGAAGGCAGGGACACCTTCCACTAGAAGATTGCACCTTAAAGGTGTGCTCACCCTCCCCTCTGTCCACTACCCTTGCAGACACACCACACACACCTCCATCCTCTCTGTGCTGTGTGTGCTGTAAGCAGAGGACTCTATTTAGCAGCTTTGCATCAAGTAGCAAGAGAATAAATAAATAAATAGGATTGCACATGAGGGAAGAGGTTTGCAGCTGGGAAGGGTTTGGGGAAGTGTTCAGAGGACTCTATTTAGCAGCTTTGCATCAAGTAGCAAGAGAATAAATAAATAAATAGGATTGCACATGAGGGAAGAGGTTTGCAGCTGGGAAGGGTTTGCAGCTGGGAAGGGTTTGCAGCTGGGAAGGGTTTGCAGCTGGAAGCCCCACAGAGAAGGGCTGAAATGGTTCTCCAGGTACAGTTCAGTACCAGCACATTCTGCCCAGGCCTCTGGGAGCAGCTCAGTGACCAACTGGGCATGGCAGTCCCCAGCTGGGACAGCACCTGCAAGGAAAAGTGCACATTTTCCTATGGGTTTGGATCAGTTTTTCCTGTTATTTCTTGCCCCAGACCCTGTAACTCCTCAGTCTCTGATTCTGCTCAATGAGTTGGTTCCAGTGCAAGCAGCAGGAGCTGAGTGTGCAGCCCACATGCTCCTTCCCACAGGAGAGAGACAGATGCTTCATGAAGTTTTGAGGCTCAGGGGGGTAAAACTTGGCTCTCAAGTGTGGCTGGTGGTGCTAACATGTGACTCCTTGCAAGTCAAAGGGTTGCCAGGTTCAAGCCTTTCTCCTGTCTCAAGTCCAGGCATGACACTTGCAGGTTTGTTGGCTTAAGGAGCAAATGAAGTCCGTATTACATCTGCACTGGGTTTGGCCTGTGCCAATCCTTCAGCTTGGTTGTGAGGGTCTGAGCCCCACATGGCATGTGCATGAGCCTGCAGGGAAGAAGAGGTAGACAGAGAAGACACCAGAAGGAGAAACGAGCACAGAATAAGTCAAACCAATCTTCCATGCTCCTTCTCACTTGGTCTTGGTCACATTCCTGTTTCTTCTGGAACCTCAGCCAGCATATCCTGCTGGTCTCCTCACCTTGCAATGACCTTGCTGTGCCTCTTCCAAACCAGCCACTGGAGACAACCACATGGTCCTGGTACTCCTCTTGGAAAGTGCTTTCCAAGGATGCTGTGTCCAGGAAACCTCTCTGCACCTTCTGCCATGGTTTGGCCATTCTCCTTCAGTTCATAGAGCTCCTGCAGCTTCTTTCCAGAGCTGGTTCTGTGTGCAGAGACTCCTGCAAAGTGCCTCTCTCAGTGCCAGTCCCCACTGGTGTCCGCCAAGGCTTGCAGAGCCTTTCCTGGTCCCCTAGTTATCAGCTCCTCCTTCAAGTGATGCACAATGGGCTATGGGTTGGGATGAAAACCTCTGCCAAGGCAATCACTTCCCACAGCATCCCCAGGCTCAGGGAAGGAAAGCTGTGCTCCCACTCAATCTCTTCAGAGCTCTCATGAGCTCAGGATGGTGAGGAAGAGATATCAGCCCATTCAGCTCTCAACCATTCCTGGACACCCAGGGATCTCTGTGGGGCAGAGGAGAAAGGAAAGGAGCATTAGTTTGGCATAACAGAGGTTGGGGTGGAGATGCTAAAGGCAGGAGGGACATGACATTTCCCCAGGTCTTGTTGGTCCTGCCTGGGGTACACTATGTCCATTAGCTCTCAGCCCTCAGACACCCTCCCCAGCTGCTGTTCAACACCCCTCAAAGGATGAAGGAGCTGGAAAATTGGGAAATTAATCTTGAGCTGGAGAAAGAACAAGTACAGACTCTGCCTGCAAGTGATACTTGTCATAAGCACATGTGAAAGATTAGCATCTGTGCAAGTGAGAGGAGAGAGCAGCAATTCAAACCACAATGGATGTGCAGAAGGGAGAAAAACCCTATCTGTTCTTTGGGATCACAGCTGGGAACACAATGCTTCTCTTGGGAGAATTCTGGGAATCCAAATGAAGTTGTGTTTCCTCTGCAAATGAAAGATGAAGTTCCAACGTGATAGATTTGCAAAAGTGACAGTGGCCAACAGCTCTTCAAAAGGTCACACTCCATCTGTCCTGTCCTTCCTTCCTTCCTTCCTTCCTTCCTCCCACACTTCCTTCCTTCCTTCCTTCCTTCCTCCCACACTTCCTTCCTTCCTTCCTTCCTTCCTCCCACACTTCCTTCCTTCCTTCCTTCCTTCCTCCCACACTTCCTTCCTTCCTTCTCCTTCCTTCCTCCCTCCCTCCCTTCCTTCCCTTCCTTCCCTTCCTTCCCTTCCTAACCCTCCTCTCTTTCAGTTTAAGGCCATTCCCCCTTATCCTATCCCTCCACATCCTGCTGAGAGGTGCTCAGACTTGTACAGTAAAGAGGTTATTCCCCTTCTTTTACACTTGTGGTGTAAATCAGCAACATTCTGAAGTCAAGAAGTCTAAGTCTCCTTTCCACTGCCCTCCCAGCACTGACGTCAGCACAGCAATGTCAGATTGATGCTCATGTCACGGGGAAAGGATTTAGACCTAACTGATTTCCACCCTGTAGAAGTGATGTGTAGGAGAACAAGGTTTGCAGCTCTCTACCCTGTCCAGGCACTGATGGAAGACAGAGCTAGTCACCCAAATAGCAGCATAATCTGAAGAATCCTTATTTATGGTCCCTGAATGTGTGTGAGCGTAGGAAGGAGGTTGGGGAGAAGGCAATTCAAATAAACAGCACATCACTTCTGCTAAACATATGCCTCATAAAGCAGCAAATGAGATGTTGCCCTGGAATTCAGTGGTTTGCTGCTCCCAGTGACACAGAGAGAGCACAGCTCTCTTGGCCTCCTCCAGCATCAACTCTGCCCTGGGAGCTCAATCCCACAGGGTTCACAAGTCAAAGCAGAGGTTGGCTGAAGCCTTGAAGCCTCTGCTCTTCCCCAGTGCCTGTTCACCTGTGGCAGTCTTGGATTTGCTCAGCAGATGAGCAGGAGATGGATGGAGCACCCACAGGCCTCAAATCAAGGGATGTGCAGAGTCAGGTCACATTTATCCATCTTTTTAACCCCTAAATTCCATTCCCTTCTATTGTTTCAGTACAGCCCTAAAAGAGGTGGAAACCTGATGATGAAAGCACTTTTGGTCCTTAGTCACAACACCCGCAGGCTCAAGGACAACCACCTGCAGGGTGAACACCTGATGGGACAGTAAAAATTACCTTTGCACCAATGGGAATTGACTGTTGCCCACATGGCCACAGTGAGGGTTCAAAATGCCTCCCATGGACATTTCCCAAGGGGTCAAAGAAAGGATGAAGAGGGAGAAAATTCCCTCCCTGGCCGTAGGCTGGAGATTGGCAGTGGATTGTCTTAGTGCTTTGCTAAGTGGTTTTGGAAATCCTCAGGAACTGGAGGGACAGGATGAGGGGGAAAGGCTTAACACTGCCAGAGAGGAGGTGGGGATTGGATATTAGGAAGAAATTCCTCACTGTGAGGATGCACAGGTTGCCCAGAGTAGCTGTGACTGCTCCATCCCTGGGAGTGTTCCAGGCCAGGTTGGATGGGGCTTGGAGCAGCCTTAGTCTAGTGGAAGGTGACCCTGCCTATGGAACTAGATGATATTTAACATCCTTCCAACACACCCCATTCCATGGTTTTATGACTCTATAAACCTTAGATTTGCTTCATTCAATGTTCACTGTGGAAATCTCTATGTGAGTTAGACATCCAGGGGAATGGAGCTCAGTCCTTGGACTAATGTAGCTGCCTGCAAAGCAGCTGAGCAGCTCTTCCCTAAGATTTCCTAGGAACTTTTCCCTATGAATTCCACTGGATTCAGGGTGGATTGAGTACAGAGCAAGGCTGAGCTTCATGTCATAGCCCTCCTGCACTCCAGGCAAACAGGAGACTGCCAGCAGAGCAATGCAGTCTCTGCATCTAAATGGGATCTCACAGCCTAACAAAGACTGACACATTGTCTACAGACTCTTCCTCTTCCCTCCTCCCTTTCTTGCCTCTTCCATCCCTTCTTGGAAACTCCTGCTATTTCATCTTGTTTCAGCAACCTGTCACCTCCCATTTGCCAACAATTCCTCCTCTAACCTTTAAACAGCATATGTGAAACGTGTGGGGGGTGAGAGCAGTCCCAGGGCACAGCCACAGGAAATGAGGCATCAGCTCCTTCTTCACAAGGCAAGGGAAAAGAACTTGTTCAGGTGTGATTAAGAAGCCAAGGTGGAACATAAGGGCATGAGGAACCCCAGAGGGTACCAATGCCACGCTTAGTCATAGTATGTTAAGGGGTTGGGATGGAGCTCAGAGATCATCTAGCCCAACCCCCTGCCCTGGGCAGGGACACCTCCCACTAGAGCAGGTTGCTCAAGGCTTCATCCAACCTGGCTGTGAACACTGCCAGGGTTGGGGCAGCCACAGCCTCCCTGGGCAACCTGTGCCAGTGTCTTACCACCCTCACAGGGAAAACTTCTGCCTGATATCTAACCTAAATTTCCCCTTTCAATTCATCCCCACTGCTCCTTGTCCTATCAAGGAGTTGTGGGTTCTTAGGGTCCTTAGGCTACTTTATGACCACATTTACTTATATTACTTATTATTACTTATATT
>NW_008692889.1:3566-4240 GCF_000695815.1 Acanthisitta chloris | reverse complement strand
GAGAGAAAAATTAATCATCTAGGAGGCAGAGTCTCGGCGGGAAGTGAAGGAGTCCAGCTCAGCTGCGCCAATAACCGCCGGACGGACGGACGGACGGGCTGGGTCCGAGCGTCCCACGGCCGCGGGAGCCAGACGGGCAGGCACCGAGTCCTGCACGCATCCAGATGTGCCTGCAGCTAGCTAGGCATCCACCCGGACATGCAGGCATCCAGATGTGCAGGCATCCGGCTGCACACGCGTCTAGTTGTGCTTGCAACTAGCTATGCATCCCTCCAGATGTGCAGGCACTCCTCTGTGCCTCTATCCAGCTGTGCACGGGGTCAGTTGTGCATGAATGCAGCTCTGCACGCAGCCAGACGTGCATGCATCTAGCTGTGCATGCACCCAGATGTGCATGAATCCAGCTGTGCATGCACCCAGATGTGCATGCAGGCCCCCAGCTGTGCACTAATCCAGATGTGCACGCACCCAGCTGTGCATTAATCCAGATGTGCATGCACCCAGCCATGCATTAATCCAGATGTGCACACACCCAGCCGTGCATTGGTCCAGCTGTGCATGCCTCCAGCCGTGCATTAATCCAGATGTGCACGCATCCAGCCATGCATACATGCACCCAGCCATGCCTTAATCCAGATGTGCACACATCCAGCCGTGCATACATCCACCAGCCA
>NW_008692889.1:1499-2734 GCF_000695815.1 Acanthisitta chloris | reverse complement strand
ACACATCCAGCCATGCATTAATCCAGATGTGCACACACCCAGCCGTGCATTGGTCCAGCTGTGCATGCCTCCAGCCGTGCATTAATCCAGATGTGCACGCATCCAGCCATGCATACATGCACCCAGCCATGCCTTAATCCAGATGTGCACACATCCAGCCGTGCATACATGCACCAGCCATGCCTTAATCCAGATGTGCATGCATCCAGCCATGCATACATGCACCCAGCCATGCCTTAATCCAGATGTGCACACATCCAGCCGTGCATACATGCACCAGCCATGCCTTAATCCAGATGTGCATGCATCCAGCCATGCATACATGCACCCAGCCATGCCTTAATCCAGATGTGTACACCTCCAGCCATGCATTAATCCAGATGTGCATGCACCCAGCCATGCGTTAATCCAGATGTGCATGCACCTAGCCATGCATACATGCACCCAGCCATGCGTTAATCCAGATGAGCACACACTCAACCACATGTTAATCCAGATGTGCACACCCCCAGCCACCCCCCCAGCCACGCATGCATCCAGCTCTGCACACATCCAGATGCATGTTTAAGCCTTGCACAAAAGCTGTGCCCACATCTGGATCTGCCCATAGCTGGATGTGCCCACAGCTGGATGCACATGCCCTGTGGGGGCCGAGGGGCAGCACGAGGAGCCTGGGCTGGCACAGGGGCACAGGGTACCTGTCTGGGGGTTCGGCGTGTCTCTATGTCCCTCATGTCCTTGTCCAGCTCCTCACTGAGCTGCTCCAGCTCCTGCTCCAGCAGCACCTGCGTGGGCAGCACAGGGCTGTGGTGGGTCAGGCTGGCACTGCCCACAGACCCTAGGTCCCCCACTGCCACCCCTGGCCCCACATCTGTCCCCACCACCTCACCTCGATGGACTGAGCCCGCACCGGCCGTGCCACTGAGAGGGGCTGCAAAGGGCAAGGGGCTGGTTAGGTGTGTGCCCACCACGGTGCTCACCACCATCCCTCCCTGCCAGGACCTCCCTACCTGCTTCAGCGCTGAGGATTTCCCTGGCTCATAGTCATAGATGCTGCCAGGCTCCATGGTGGCACCCGTGTCACCCCAGCGGGTCCTGTGGGGAGCAAAGAGGGGCTCAGCCCCCACAGCCTCACACCCCTGGGCACCATTTAGTGCCACACTCACCAGTCCATCCCGTTGGGCACTCCGAGGGGCTCAGCGGGTGCCGACCCCCTCCTCCACGGTCTGGGGGGC
>NW_008692889.1:0-1473 GCF_000695815.1 Acanthisitta chloris | reverse complement strand
CCCAGTCAGGCTCTGGGGATGGAGGAGGTGAGCGGGTGCTGTGCCGTGCCAGCCCGTGCCATGCCCCCACAGCTGGACTCACCTGGCAGCTTACGGTGGATCTGTCGGAACATGCTGCGGTACCAGTCCCGGGGGCTGTCGACGCTCTGTGGGGACAATTTGGGGTGGTGAGGGGGTGACAGAGAGGTGACACCCCAGCCCTGAGCACTGACTCACCGAGCGGGAGGCGATGGGCATCCCTGTCTCATCCACGGGCCCAATGCCATCGTACTTCACCCAGCGCCTCTCCCGCCGCTTGCTGTCCTTGGTCCAGGTGGCTGACCACCCTGCAGGCCGTGGGCAGCTGGGAGTGACCCTAGGGCCAGGTGTGGGGTTGGTGGAGACTGTGGTGCTGAGAGCTTTCACCTCCTTGGCTGGCCACGTCTGGTACCAGTCGCTCACTGGGGACACAAGGTGGGCATCACTCAGAGGAGCATCATTTGGGGGAGCATCACTTGGGGGCCAGCACTCAGAGGAGCAGCACTCAGAGGAGCAGCACTCAGGTGAGCAGCACTCAGGTGAGCCCCCAGAAGTGTCCTCAGGGATGTTTGGGGCCATACCTGAGCTCCTGGGGGCTGCCCGGCCACGCTCGGCCGTGCCACGTGTGTCTGAGTCGTGGAAGTGGAAATTGAGCGTGTTGGAGCCGCGGTGGCGGATGATGGGCACCTGTGGCACAAGGAGGGGATGGCACAGGGGCAATGCAGTGGGGGAATAGGGATGGAGAGGTGCAGCCCCCCCAAATCCCCTGGCATAGGGAAGCTCCCAGTCCCACTCACCCGTGTCACCATGTGCTGTGGGTGAGGTCCATCCTCCACACCCAGAGCCTGGTTGGTGTCAGGGGGCAGCAGGTGGCCTGACATGGCTCAGGGGTGCCAGGACAGTGCCCAGGGTTTGCCTGTGCCCTGTGGACAAAGTGGTTGTGCTCACAGTGGTCCCATGTCCCTGTTTTCTGGACACTCCCGGGGTGCTCCAGGGACTCCCATCCCAGCTCCATCCCCACTGCCAGAAGGGTGACAACCACCACGGTGGGGTGACACCCATGGGGGCACCGTACCCAGCTCAGGGAGCCTCATAATACCAGGCAAAGTGGCTGTTCCCAGTCGGAACCAGCCCTGGCACAGCTTCCCAAAGAGTTCTCCATGCAAATCCAGACCTCCTGCCCTGGATCCGCGCGGGTTTATCAGCCCCCTGAGCTCTTTGGACACAAAACACCCTGGAGTGGGACAGCGTGGGCTGTGCCGCGTTCCCATCACCTTGGCATCCCGGCTCGGTGCCCTCCCGCCCGGGCAAGTGGCGGCAGCAACGCGTCGCTCGCCCGGGAAAGCTGCCAGGGCCGGGAACACGACAGGGCAGAAATATTTCCCCGCCCTGCAGCGCAAACAGGGAGGGAGAGGGGACGGAGGGACGAGCGGCAGAGCCCGGCACGCCGGGAGG
>NW_008692888.1:0-3120 GCF_000695815.1 Acanthisitta chloris | reverse complement strand
CATACCAGTGTGCTGTGGCTCCCACCTCCCGCTCGTCGGGCGGGTTTGGTTGGATGCTGCGGAGGACTGGGGTTGGGAATGCCGTGCTCCTCGTCCCATCCGCTCGCACATGCTCAGCATTGGAGGCCGAGCTGGCAGCGCTGCTGCTGGGGGAACGGCGCTTTCAGCCGGAGTGTCGTCCCGCTGGGTCGCGTTGCCATTGCTCTGGTTCCCCTCGTGCCACTCGCTGTGCAAAGCTTTGGGGTGGTGGTGGTGGTGAAGGCAACACTGCTGACACCACTGTCCCCACGTGGAGTGTGGCTGTGGAACTCGCCAGTGCTGTAGGGTGGTGCCACGAGCAGGGTCTGAGCAGGACAGTCAAGTCGAAAGCTTAAACTGTACTGGAGCAGCAGCACCGATGGGTGTCCTGGGCTGCCCTTGGTGGGGGATGCTGCAGAGCCGTGGACAGGTGACAGCTGAGCTCTCCATCACACTCTCCCTCAGGCTAGCTTTGCTCTTCATGTCTCTCCTCCTACAAGCACTTCCTTGCATGTCAGCCCCTCTCAAACACCCGTGGGGATGTTTAGTCCTGTGGCAGTTTGTATTTGGAGAAGCATCCCATCGGTTGCCTGCTCCAGTGTCCTGTCCAGCTGTTCTCGGTGGGACAGGGGGTTTGTGCCACCTCTGCTGGGAGGCTCCCTCGGAGGGGCCGAGATGACTGTGCAGGAGCATTAGGGCATTACACGATCCCACTAAAACGTGACATGAAACCTACAGGCGTAGGCAGAAACCTACAAATATGCGGTGACCCTGGCTCTGCTCTCGTGCAGTAAACATGATTTATTCCAAACCCTTTCCAGATGGGACAATCAAAACCAGAGGCTCCGGCTTTGGGAGCGTCTCCTGGAGCCACTGGGGTGCAGGCAGGGAGCAGAGGGGCCCGGGCACGTGGCAAGGGCTGCACGTGCCTTGGGGGACACCCCACTGGGGACAGCCACGTCGGGAATCCTGCGTGCGAGCCGGGTCTGAGCAGGGCTCCTACATCTGCCCCAGGGGTGCTCAGGTGCCCTCTGCCCTCTGGGGTGCTCAGCACCACTGTCGCCCCAGCTGCAGGGAGCACAGGGTGTGTTTGGGGCAGTAACACTTCAAAGCAGAGCCGTGTCCCAGTCCTTGTCCTGTCTAGCCTGGAAGCAGGCATGAGTGCTGTGCACGGGGGAGGCTCTTCCCAGCAGCCACCAGCGCGGGAGGGATGCTGGTCTGGCCACAGCTCCGTCTGTCTGGGCCATGGCCAGAGGAGATTGGGTGGCTGGAGGAGGTCTGTCGCCCTGTGGGTCCCTCACCCCGGCTCTCATTTGGCTTTTTCCCACACTCTCGCTTCACTTCTTTATTTATCTGTAGTTATTAGGCCTGTGCTGAGGAATCCTGTGCTGCCTCTGTGGCAGCTGCTGCACATTTCCCCCCCATGCCTGAGAAATGCTTGCTGGCATCGCAGCCTGTGGATGGGAAGTGCAGGGACAAGGGACAAGGAATGATGAGGGATGAGGGAAACTCACAGCACCAGGACCTGCCCTGCAGCCAGCACTGGGCTCAGCTGTCATTCCAGTGTGCAGGGGACACAGCGGTGTTTGATGGGGAGCATCTGCCAAGCAGAGCCATGGCTCCTTCCTCTTCCCTTGGCCCCTCACAGGGATCACCAGGAGCTCATGTGGGGACACGTGTGGGGTCTGGTGAGTGGGGTGATGCTCACATCCCCCCATGCAGCCCCAGCAGACAGTACATGGGATGTGCTCTCCAACACCCATCCTGGTTTATACCCAGGGGTTAATTCCTGCCCCCAGCTCACTGCAGAGAGGAAGTAGGGTGCCAGCTTTGGTGCATTGGGCTGTCACCCTGTTGTGACTTGTGGCCCTGCAGAGCCCACCCGGCTGTTTTGGCAGGGCTGGCACCAATGCAGCCTGGGGCACAGCACGTCCCCCAGCCTCACATCCTGCTGCAGTTGGGGCTGGGGGGTTTGGCACCTCTCGGGGACGTCCCTCCAGCATGGCTGCGAGGTGCTGCAGCCCTGGATTAACAAGGCTTTAATCCCCTGCTCCAGCTGACCCCTGTGCTAATCGCTGATGGAAAAAGCGCCGTATCCCTAACGAGAGCCGGAGAGCCGTGGCCAGCCCCGCTGTCACACGGGCGGGAGCCCAAACCTCTTCCAGATGTGGAATCCCAGCACAGGCCTCATTTATGTGCACAGCTTGATTGCACTGAAATTACAGATTGTCTGCAGGGAATAGAGGGCTTTGACTTATGACCAATTTCCAGTTCTACTTGAACTCCCCGCTCCGAGGCCGCTCTATCCTGGGCCATGCAGATGGTTTCTTTCTTCAACCTTCTTCGGCTTTTTATTTGTTGTTTACTGGGCTGCAGTTCCTTCAGGTTTGGGTTTTCCAGGGGCTGCAGGTCGTGGTGCTGCCCAGTGCATCGGAGCATCCCAGTCCTGCTGCCCAGCGCTGGCCCTGGAGGTTTCGCCTTCTCTCCGGGGCTTATTTTTCCTGTGCTAACAAAAGCTGAGGGTTGGAACAATAATTTTCACCATCCGAAATAGCCTGGAGTGACGTGAGGCTGAAGGCAACGCCCGTGCACAGCACAGGGAGTGGAAGAGCCCCCAGGGGCCCAAACAAAGCAGGGAGGGGGCAATCCCCAACGGGTCTGCAGATCTCCAGCCCCGTTAGGCTGGGATGTTGTGGCATGTGGGTGCCCCCCGGAATGCTGTAGGGTCCCCCTGGGATATAAGGTCCCTCCTGGGAGCTGTGGGGTTGCTCTGGGATGCTGTAGGGTCCCCCTGGGAGTTGTGGGGTTGCTCTGGAATGCTGTAGAGTCCCCCTGGGATATAAGGTCCCTCCTGGGAGCTGTGGGGTTGCTCTGGGATGCTGTAGGGTCCCCCTGGGAGTTGTGGGGTTGCTCTGGAATGCTGTAGAGTCCCCCTGGGATATAAGGTCCCTCCTGGGAGCTGTGGGGTTGCTCTGGGATGCTGTAGAGTCCCCCTGGGATGTGGGTTCCCCATGGAATTCTGCATGTCCCCCCTGCGACGCTGCCACCCCTAGAACCCTTCCCACTGCCAGAGCCTTCAGCACCTCTCGCCAGCCTCAGGGC
>NW_008692887.1:123370-151103 GCF_000695815.1 Acanthisitta chloris | reverse complement strand
ATATATATATATATACACACACACGTGTAAAGAGTATTCCCAGGTCTGCTCCAAATGTAGTCGGTGGAACAACGCTCACCTAAAAGTATCTCTTCAGTGGAGGGAGAGAAGCACATTCTATCAACTGATACCAAACAAACAGAGATGTTATTTTTCCTCCATCTGTATTTTTGCCTGAAATCCCCTCTTCTCTACTATAATTTTTGTCCCTTCCTAAAGGCATATTCTCTTTTCTCTTATTTTCATTCTTAATGGTGCGAAAGAGAATATGCAAATAGAACTTAATGAGGATATTGGTTACTTTCAGTCAGAATTTTTTTTATACAAAGGGAAAATAAACACTTTGGTTCATCTCTACCTGCTGAGGCAGCAGTAAAGCCTGTCTGACCTTCGAGAGTCTTTGTGTGCATCCTTATCTCCTTGAAGGACCAGGTTTATAACAAGGCTTGTTATGCACATTGAAGGGGAAGTGAGGCTAATGACTGGCACAGAGATGCACATGCTCTCCTGTGCCTCACTGTAACAACATCAGGCCATGAGGCCTCCACTTCACCTAAGACATCCTTCTGACATAGGGCCTGGTTTGAGCCCAGTGCATGATCAGCAAGGGGCACAGCTCATGTTTTTCTCAACCAGCTTTGTCAGTTCTTCACTGACTTAAACCAACTCTGTAGGAAGTCTGACAATTTACCACAATACTGGAGAAACCATATCATTTAGACTTGAAAAATGACTCTTCACTGCCCTTCAGAATTCCATCTGAAGTCAGTTTATTTAACTAGAATTCAGTTTCATTCTTTTGGTTTTGCAAATACTCTGTTATTGTCAGGCAATATTATGCCAGCTGCTCAGGAGAAATATACCAAACACAAACATCACATTCAAGTAGAGGATTATAAGTGATGACTGAAAACCCATTATCTTTCCAGTGTTCTGCCATTTGACAGGTTTGCACCTGTTTGTACTTGTTTGAATGATCTCTGTGTTGCTATCAGCATCTCAGTATTTTAGGTGGGGACTGCACCTAATGGTCTGGAAAATTATTTCAGTGTTGCTCAAAAGCTGTATGTGACACTGTAGCTTGTGGTACAGTAAGTTCTTGTCAGTTACCACCACTGTGAAAAGGGTGAAATATATTTACAGATAGTGGACTGTAAAATAAGATATCAAATTAGCCTTTCTTCTCATTAAATTGTAAAAAGAAAAAGAGGATATAACTATGCTAAAATAGCTTGTGTGTACATAAATTTCTCATTAAGGTATTTATGTTAAAGTCAGGTTCTGCTATAAACGATCTGTCTGATCTCTCTCTAAAAAAAAGTCAATGAACAGCCCCAAAAATATATTTGTAGTCAGGATGTGTACTCTGAACCATCTCTAAATTTCAGTTTTAAGGAAAACAGAACAAGATGCATGAATTTGTGTGGAAACTAGAAGGTTTCAGGCTAGTCATGAGGAAAAATTATAATGGGATTTTTAAAGGACTGAAATGCATTGTCTGTTAAGAAATGCCAATTTTCTTAAAGCATGTCTTTAAAACATGTTAGATCAACATGTGTCAATAATGTTTAAAATACATTTTATCCTTCCTTAGGACAGGAAGACTTATTTCTCTTTGATTCTTTTGCTTTGCAGACCCATTTGCAGTAGTAAGATTTAGTGCTTGAAACTGATATCCTCATAGATTGTATTCATGTAAAATTAAAGATTAATTGAATTAGTTGGCTTAGCAACTTCATCCACCAACTCCTTCAGGACCTGTGAGTGGATCTCATCAGGTTGCATGGACTTACTCACATTCAGGTTCCTTAGACAGTCACAAACCTGATTGTCTCCTACAGCGGGCTCAGGGTCTTCATTCTCCAAGTCCCTGCATTTGCCTTTCACAATTTGGGCAGTGTGACTGTAGTTGCTGTTGAAGACTGAGGCGTAGAAGTCATTGAGAACCTCAGTCTTTTCTCTGTTAAGGGTATCAAGTTCTGCTGTCTCTTCTTGGAGAGGGCCCACATCATCCCTGGGCGTTCTGTTTTGGAAATATACCTGTAGAAGCCCTTGTTATTATCCTTAATATCCCTTGCTAGATTCAATTCTGTCTGGGTCTTTACTTCCCTAACTTTGTCCCTAGCCTCTCATGCAATTTCTCTGAATTCCTTCTAGGCCACCTATGCCCATTTCCACCTCTTGAAGGCTGCTTTTTTAGCCCTGAGTTTGCTCAACAATTCCCTATCTATCCTTGGAGGCCTCCTGGTATTTTTGCCTGATTTGCTCCTTGTTGGGATACATTGCCTCTGAGCTTGGAGAAGGTGATCCTTTAAACCAACCAGGATTCTTGGACCTCCCTACCCTATAAGCTTCTGTCCCATGGGACTCTACCAAGTAGGTCTTTGAAGAGGCCAAATTCTGCTCGCTGAAAGTCCAGGGCAGTGAGCTTGCTGCATGTCTTCCTCCCTGTCCTGAGGATCTCAAATTCCACCATTTCATGGTCACTACAGCCAAGGCTACCTTGGAGCATTACATTCCCCACCAGCTTCTCCCTGTTGGTAAGCACGAGGTCAATCATGGCACCTCTTCTTGCTGGCTCCTCTATCACTTGTGTGAGAAAGTTGTTGTTCACATATTCAAAGAACCTCCGGGATTGCCTGTACCTTGCCATGATGTCCCTCCAACAGATATTGGGGTTGTTGAAATCCTCCATGTGTGACCAGGGCTTATGAGCATGATGCCACTCCTATCTGCTTGTAGAGGGCTTCATCCATACCATCCTCCTGATTGTGCCGTTACTGAATATGGATTTAATTCATGTGAAGTGAAAACTTTATTTCGCACTCACACTGTTTGTTTACTTAAAGCTTGTCTCAGAAAATGCAGTTCTAAATTTTTGCATGAGCATTTCATTACTAGAAGGACACCACTCCTGAAGCTTCTTTCTGTAAGTATTGCATGCTGTATACTGGAGCATCACTCTGACCCTGAGGCAGATAATGGATTTCACTTGTATGCTGAGCTTTCTCTGGTAAGACAAGGTAGTAAAAGACCCTGGACAGTCTAAAATTTAAACATGAAAGAAAATGTAGGATTGGAAGTAGAGGTAGAAAGATTTGGATTTAGTTGCCTGTTCATAAGAGGAGGCAAATGACCCCAAATAGGTGTGCTGTCTGTGTTTCCTGTTACTGACTTTAAAACACAAATACACAAATGTACATTTTAGTCTTCACTTGTGATTTTCAAAAACATTATGGTGTAAGTGAAGTGTAATTGTTGTCCAGATTCTCAGGAGCTGTAACAGCAGCCTTGCTCCTATAAGACACTCTGCCCTGATACGAGCGCCTGTTACCAGTAACACCTGCAGAGTGTAAACTCATCAGCTAGATTGCTAGATTGACAACTTAGTCCTAATCTTAGTAAGAAGCTTTTTGCCTAAAAATAAAAGCTAAGATTCTTTACCAATGTCAATCAGCATAACTTCATTATCTTGATTTGAAGTATCTGGATTTATACTGTGTCAAGATAAACAATATGAGGTCTTGCTTGCCTTCATCATGCATATACTTTAAGAAGATCTTAAGGAGGGTGGACAAGAGAAACATGGCAGGCCATAATAGCTGCATTATCTGACCTAGAAAACCTCCTGTCCATCCTGTTTGGTATTCCCCACATGTGGCATCCTGCTACCATGGATTTTTCTATGTTCTTAGCTGGTACATGAGATGAAATGCTCTTTTTTATTTACATATGAAATACTATATATGTAGATACATGTAAATTTCTTTAGGTATGTTGTTTCATGTAACTTCAGGTCATTCTAGAGATTTAGAAAACAGAGTGACACATAGAGAAAAATGCTTCTGTTTGTAGACTAAATTTAGAGGAAAGGCTTCCTCTACAGATGTATACAAAGAAAACACCAGGTATTGAGGTTCACTTTTTAAAGTGTAAAATTAGGGTACCTGTGATTTGATTCATAAGGTTGTTTAACTTTCCTCACTGAGGATGAGATCTGTGACAAAGTCCTGTCATTTCCAAGACTGATAACTAAATAGATGTGGAGTTATTCCTAGGTAAGTCTTGCTCCTGTAACAGCTTTTCAGAGTCAGTTCTTGTGTTTTCAAATTTGTGCTTTGTCTAAATTCAGAATAATTTAAATGCAGATGTGCTTAAGTTTCAAATCAAGAGGTGTTCAATGCTAATATGTACAACACCTTGCAGAATAATGTATTCACTCAAATTAAAAAAAAAGAGAAACAGCTTTTTTAATTTATGTCATGGAGTGGTCATATTTTGTTTTGTGTGACCTCATTTTGATGGTTTTTAATTTATTGTACTGTGAGGGTGCCTCTTTTCAACAAGCTACACCAGTAATTCAGTAGTAATTTTCTTGATAGCAGTGTACATGTACCAAAGGAACAACAAAGACTTCTGTTTTCAGCCAACTGTAAGATTTATTGTACTTCCAGGTAGAGATTTATCTTTTCTCTGACTAGATCAATATGCAACTCTCAGGTCAATAAATCATGATTGAATCTCAACAGAAGTCAATAGCTACCTATTATGTCACCTAATACACAAGGTTTTTGTGGATGTTGTGTCTAAGAAAGAAAATAATGTTTGTGAACTTGTCTCAGAAGCTTTATAATATGATTACGTTAAATGTTGTCTGTATAACATCATCATCTGTTTTGCATGCATCAGAAAGATATTAAAATTGTGGTTCACTTGATGCTACTGCAGACACATTTTCAGCATTCAAAAATATCAATTAATTATCTGCTGTGGTTCCTTAGACAACATTCTGTTTATCTAGAGTGCAGTTCGTAGATAATTTTTCTCCTATGCAGAGTTTGAACTAGTATTTTTGTGTGAATAGATTTGTTTTCTTGTACAAGTACTAAGATTTCAATGAATTTGTAATTTTTTTGTCAATTTTTTATTTTCTAGAAAATATTATGGTAGTACTTTGTTTACTCATATTTGCACGGTAGTGGTAATATATGCATATATATATGTATTTATTCTATGTTGACATATATAGGATACACTAAATCTAGCAGTAAAGCACTTTCCGCAATTAAGAATTTTTTTGTTAGTGGTATTCTGCTGGTTGTTGAATTTAATAGTTTTTCGGTGAAGAGGCATCAGCTTGCATGGCCACTGTCATAAAATGTCAAGCAGAATTGCTTTCATTGTTGTTAAGGTACCTATGATACATGGAGAAATGATTTGCATTTCCACATTGAAACCAGTCTCATTGTATTTTATTCATACTTTACAAATAAGCATACATAAGTGCTCAGTGAGGTTGCACTCTAAATGACTTATAACAATTATAAATTTTGCTGTACTGCTGTAAGGTCCTTAATTTGTTATTCATGGGTCAATGAAGCATTGTGGTTTAGAATGCTTGTGGGTGTGTAATGAGTAAGTATCACAGGGAGAAAAGAACACAACCACTGTGTAAATGCTTGCTCTGTTGCCTAAGCAAGCTTTCTTACTAACAGATAATCTGAATTACATGTCTTGACCTTGTCGGTCAATTGAATTAGCCAGCACATGAAATTTTGTCCAAATGTGGAATCATTGCAAGACTTTATGTTGCATTCTGTTTTATAATTAGCCAGGCACCATTTTGAATCTATTTGAAAAGTGGGGTTTATGTCTGAAGTCATCATCTCTTTTCTTGACCTCTTATCAAGGTGATCTACTTTGAAAGGAAACTAAAATACTATTCAACATAATAGGAAAGTATGTTAATTATCTCCACTTGTTTAGATATGTTATTATGACCTTTTTAAAGACAAAAAGTTTAATTTGCATAGAAGGTTAATTTAATAATAGTGGATGAGAAATACGAAGTCTGTGGCTCCAACTTTGTTTTTCAGTCATTACAAAGAAAGTAGTAGTGAGTTTTGGATTATGAGTGAAATAGTAGCAGCTTTAACCTTCAGCTATCTCTTATTTTGTCATTTTCATTCAAGCTATAGAATAAATACATTTCTATGTAGGCTGGAAGATATGTGACATTACAAGAAGAAATGTTTAATACTGACAGTCCATTCTATTTTAAGAGAGTGGTATTTCCAAGCTTGCGAATATAAGTAGTTAGTTTTCAGATAGTTTTAAGCTCTCTCAAATCACATGGGATTTCCTTTGAGAAGATTCATGTACTTAATTCCCATCTGCTATGTTCAGAGGTTACTGAATGTATCCCCTTTTTACTTAATTGTTTTGTTCATCACGTGTCATGAGGTTGTTCCTTCTCACTGAGGATTAAATACACTTATAAGAAGTTTATATATGAAGAAATTGCACTTAATCAGTAATTTCATCTTTTCCAGCATTCTTTGCCCTTGCCTTCACACTGACATAATTTGCTTGGTTCCTCTGCTTGCCTACCTGAGATGTAATCTGTTATGGAGAAGTCCTCAATATCTAAATGACATTAAGATATGTGTTAGTCATGTATATTTGGATCTGCTTATGTTTCATAGCTATCTTGCTTTATTTCACTATACAGCTAGCAGTCACTTGTTACCATCTTTGAGCGAACAGTTCTTCTACCCCCTCCATTAGGGCAAAGATTCTTCTTTGCTTTTTAAATACACTTTTAAGGGAATTGTCAAAAAACCCAAAACCCTACACATTTTCAACACAGCAGCTGCATCATACTTCTGCAGGCTTGCCTCATGCTGCTTTGTCTTTGCTAGGAACACATCAGAGTTTGAGCACTGTGTTGTTCAAACTACAGAATCTGACCATTGAGCCTTGTTTGCTCCTAACCACATGTTTCTTCAGAACTATGGATATGCCACTAATTCAGATTCAGATTTTCTGGTGCAAAACCGCTGAAGTGCCTTCTGTTAAAATTGAATTGTTTCATCGTGCACAATAATGCATAGAGCTAGTATATAGTGGCATATATATATATGGCATATAGTATATAGACAAAAGAATATTTTTATAAGCCTTGATAAGTCTTTATATATATTTTTTAAAAGTCTTTAATGCTCGCTTCTGCTCCTCCATACCACATCTCCAGCAGTTTTGTGTGGAAAAAATTAAAACTTTCAATAATGGAGAAGCGATTTTAGGAGAGGTCAAAACCACTCAGGTAGGGGATTTACTGGAAAGAATGTTTAACTATATTTTTCTGTCTGAAGTGTCATAAGAACTTATGTGCAATTTGTACTTCAAAAGAAACTACTTGTATATTTTCAGGACATAACATATTGCTAAACAATTTCTGAGGAACTAACCCATTATTGAACTCTTTTCAGAATCTGCATATAAAAAAGAAGGGCAGAATTTCCTCCTTTTTTCACCCTGAAATGTAGACTCTTCTATAAAACAGAATTAGATTAATAGGAAACTATAATTGTTGTCCAGGCCCAAAACTAGGAGAAGCAGTAGTAGATTCTCCATACATGAAGAAGTAGATAAGGAAATTTGAGAATGTAAATGTGTCAGTTTCCTGAAAGGCCAAGCATCTTTAACATGAAGCTGACAAATTGAGCCAAAGAGTAAAAAATAAAGAAGAGGAGCTGAGAAATAATTTAGCCAATTAAAATAAAATAGAAATAGCAGTAATGCCTTTCCATGTGTCATGGGAAACAAACCTGATTTCTTTGTTTTATGAAATGATAATTGCCATGTTGCATGCCATTCTAGTTAAATAGCTAGTTCTATGTAGGAGCAGCAAAACACATATTAAATGGCTATGAACTGGCTACCTGGGAGATAGAAAAAGTTATCAAGACAGAATTGTCGTGAAAGGAAGAGGTTCCGCCAGGGCTCTGCAGGGATCAGACCACCTTTATTCAAATTCTTTCTGTGTGGGTTAAAAGTGTGTGTAAGAGTACCATTTATAAAATTTTGGGATGACACAAATAATAGCAGAAGGATGATTAAAGATGAGAACAGTCTATTCTGACAAAATAGCCCAGATTGTTTGATAAGTGGTGGCACTCAATGTAATAAATGCAAAGTCCTACAATTATATATGAGGAGGGTGGGACTGTATCTAGGAGAATCGTAACTATGTAAACAAAGAATAAAGCAGCTCAAAACAATTTTGTGAAGCAGTAATAAACAAAAAGCCCACAACAACAACAAAAACAGCCAACCCCCCCCCATAAACCCCTTAAGTAGACTTTTTATATATTATAAAAATATTAGGGGAGCTAAATTTGCATCTGAAATTGGTGTTGATGGGAAGAGGGTAACATTACTGAAATATGAATATTAATGTTTTTGTCTGTATTTTTACAAAATTTTTGAAAGCTGAAGAGAGAGTGGGAGAAAAGGTTTTTGAGTGAAAGTTCTTTACTCTGGTTTATCAGAAAGGTTAGCTTTGTGACAATATAGTGGTACCTTTACAAGGAGAAATACTATGAATTAACGGTCTGAAAGAGGGCAACAGGAGTCAATGGTTTGAAATTGAAAGTGCACACCCCCAAATAAAGGCCTTTGACTTTATGATGAATGACTAGAATATTCAGTAAAGGAAATATGTGATATTTTTTACCTCTTGATCACTTCAGTTCAAAATTACATGCTTTCAGGAGGGCTTTAGCCAAAGTCAAATGGATAGGTTCAGTACAGTGCTAGTTCAGTTAATGGCATGAGTTTTACAGTTCTGGTGGTCCATTTAGCTATTAAGAGTAAACCAGTTAGATGAAGGATTAGCCATTAAGCTTGAATATCTTAGCATTTTGAAGGAATTTACTTTGACTGTGGATGCATCAGATTGCATAAATTATACTAAAATTCCAAGCTGTACATAGATTCCTTTCCAAGGTGTGGATTGTTGCTTAAAAGATCCTAAATTTTAAATATTTGAATTATTACAAACATTGTACCTAATTAGGTGTTAAGCCAGGTGATTTATAGTGTTTTATAGTAATGTCTTTGTGGGAAAAAAAACCAACTGGTTTTGTTAAATAGGAAAGAAAATTTGGCTAGAAAATATTTGAAAAATCAATTCTGTGTGTCTTACTGGATCCAGCTTAAGCTAATGATTCTGTATTTTACTTTATTATCACTATAGCAGCAGCACCTCATTCTGTTCCATTTCTGCTGGCTCTTTTTGTTACTGTGGTACTTGTAAACACAGAAAAAATGTATTTATACACATTACTTCAAGTTGCAGCTGTACAGCCTGCCAGACACAACTGAAATTGTGCATGTAAACTCAGGTTTATGATGCAACCTGCACAGAGGTCCTCAGACAGTAGAACAATATCTGTATAGCTCAATAGAACAAGTGAAAAGTCACCTGTATCTTTACAGCCATATAGAGCTACACCAGACATAAGTTTATTAAGAGAGTTTGGATTGTGATTAGCTAATGAGATCTAAAAAAAAATAATAAAAAAATCCTTGTTTCTTTTAAAATGCTAAATTACCTGAACAGTTCGGTGCAGATGTCTAGGCCAAAGTTAAAAGCTGATGTTTACAGGAATGACAACACTCAGAGTAGAATAAGCCAGAAATCCACTACCACTAAACCCAGAAAATATGTCTTTCATAGCACAGTGATTTGGAAGTAGTAGCAAGCTGAAGACAATGGGACGAGTACAGCATTCCAGTAGAAAAACAACCCTGATGATAATGTCCTCATTGTTAAATCAGCCACCTGAGGCTGAGGGAAATGTAATTAAAAAACCTGTGAACCATACTAACTGAAACAGAGGTGGCAAAGCTGACATACATAGACATGCGCTTTAACCATTGGCAAGATAAAAAAAGCTTCCTGCTAGAATAAAGTGGCTGCCTGCAAAGGCATTTTTAGTGGATATTTCTTTGATTTCAGCAATTGCAATGGCAAATTAGATTTTTTGTGTGCTTTCTGGGAGGTGACATGGCAACAAATTCTTAATTTAATTCATTTGATAAGTTTGCTTTATGAAAACAGGGAAAGGTGCTGTGTTTATATTTGGCATCCACACAATTGCCACATAAATTGGTGTATTTTCCAGTCAGTTAGTGAAGTGTTATTCAGATTCTTTAATTTAGGAGGCTTCAGCATAAGACCTTTTTTCATTTTGTAATTTCAGTCTATTATTCATAGAGATTGTAGAGAAGGCTTTATTTACTATTAGCAATTTTAATAGATTTTATTTTCTCTTGGGGGGATTCATTGTAGTACAGTCTGCCAAATGAACACTCTTCTAGCCTACTTCTTTAAAAACTCTTACTATTTTCCTTTTAAAATATGCTTATTTTCCAAGTAATTTATATTTTTTGTGGCAGTTGTCTTTAAATGTTGGATTCATCAATTTCATTTAAATGATAATTTTCCTTAAGAAAGGGCATACTGTCTTTCAGTACTATTATCATGACAAGAGAAGAAAATTGACCACTAATTGTCATTTCTATAGTGCTTTGACTTTCAGCCATAAAGTATCTAGTGACATACCTGTAAAGGAACAAAATCTATGATATTAGTTATATAAAGCAGATCTGGCTCAAAGGCCTAGATTAAAAATATCTTTGTTATAGAAGTATTGAGAATGCGGAGTATGACCATAAGCTTTGTACTTCAAATTTCTGTTTACAGTTATAGTTTGAACTAAATCACAAATCCAAATCAAAGCCTATTGGGAGTTCTAAATTTGAAGTTTATTTTGAAGTCTTAAGAAAAAAGAAATGTATCTACTGACTTGCCCAGTATCTGCCTTAAAGTGCAAAAAATTGTATATCCTTCTCTTTCAAGGTAGAATAATATTATCTTTTAAAAGTATTTAATATATGCAATACATTCAGAATATTAAGTTACATTAAAATAAACTAAATACATATCCTAAAGCAAAGCAGTGATAAAAATGGTACTTCCATTAACAAAGTAAAATAATATTAATGAAATTACCATCTGCGACAGTTCTCATCCCTCAGTAAACTGTAAACTCACACATTTAATCAGTTATTAGATAGATTCTTAAAATTATATTTGAATGATTATTGGTGGTGATCATGACAAGACAGGAATACAAGAAACTAGAACATGGGGGATCTAGTATGACCCTTCATCATATCTCTGATGACCAGGCTCATGGTCCAACAACAGAATGGAGATTTTCCAAACCAAAAAATACTTACTTACGCATGACAAACAAGTTCATCATTGTGCTGGTTTGAGCTGAAGTAGAGTTAGCTTTCTTCACAGAGGCTAGTATGGGGCTATGTTTGGGTTTTGTGCAGAACACAGAGTTGATAATGCAGAGATGTTTTTGTTATTGCTGAGCAGAGCTTACACAGAGTCAAGGCCTTTGCTGCTTTCCATACTGCCACGCTGGCAAGGAATTTGGGGATGCATGGGAGACTGGGAGGAGACACAGCTGGGACAGGTGACCCAAACTGACCAAAGGGATATTCCATACCATATGACATCATGCTCAGTATATAAGGTGGGAGGAAGAAGGAGGAAGGGGAGACATCTGGAGTGATGGTGTTTGTCTTCCCAAGGAATCGTTACGCGTGATGGGCCCTGCTCTCCTGGAGATGGCTAAACACCTCCTGTCTTCAGGAAGGATTTAATTCCTTGTTTTGCTTTGCTTGTGTGTGCAGCTTTTGCTTTCTCTATTAAACTGTCTTTATCTCAACCCATGAGTTTTTGTAGCTTTTACCCTTCTGCCCCCATCCAAGGGGTGGGGGAGTGAGTGATTGGCTGCGTGATTCTTGGCTTCTGGCTGGGGTTAAACCACGACAATCATTAAAGTGCAGTTGTGCATTTGTTTCAGTTTTGGTTTCCACCCTAGACAGAAAACCTTTGAGCTCAAAACACTAAAATGGACCTTTTATGTTGTTCTGGGACAGTTCCATTTGCACATCATGCAGGAGTAGTCTGTAAAATTAAGCTGACTAAAATTCTGCAGTGGTTACTATATCTAAAATGAGTTATTATTTTGTGTAAGTAATAAGATAAATTATTTCAGGTATACCAGACTGATTGGTAGGTGCATAGTTAAATACTTTGGTAACTGCATAGTTAGGCACTTAGTTGTCTGTGGAAGGCATTTTCTTAATATTTGTAAGCACATGAATAAAAAAGTCTTGTGTTTTACTGTCTCAGTTACAGTGAAGCCTTCTGTTGTATCTTTTCTTACATGCAAGTGAAATGGTTCTTCACAGAATGCTAAGCTAAAAAAGACAACATAACACATTGTCAGATGCTGCAGAGCATAGAAGTATCTTGAAGAAAAAAATAAAAGATACTGACTGCAATTAAGTATCAGGAATGAATTCAGAGATCCTGAGTGGAGAAGGAAGTGAAACTTGCCAGTCTTTTCAGGGCTTTCTCAAATTCAGAGTTTTTGTGTAAAAGGAAAGAAAAGCAGCTATCCACAGTAGTAGGCATATCAGTTTTTCATCTCAGTGTTCTCTCTCAGTTTTGCCTGATGTTTTGAGGGTAAGTGCACGACCACCACGAAGAAATTTCTTGACTGCAAAAAGTTGTGAAGAACTATCAGTAGAGAGGAGGAAGCTTATGCCTTTTGGGGCAAGAGCATAATTAAATTTAATAGTATTATGTAGTAAAACTAATTATAACATGTTGTTTAGTTTTAGTTAGTAGAGAGGAACAGAGAGTAGGACTTGATCCTTATTGGTCCTATCATCCTAACATATTCTATTATTCTATACTAAATTTGGTCTCAATAATTTGGAAATATCATTGCAAGAAAATATTAGCCAATTACTGATGAATCAGCAATGTCATGTACTCTATATAAAAAACTTGAAATGTTGTCATTAGCAAAGGTTATGTTAAAATCCTATCTGGAAAGTATGTAAGTTTCTTGCTATATGTGTTCAAGAAGGATAAATTCAAATTGGAAAATTTACTTTCCAAAACTGTAGAAATTGACATGGAAAAAAATGAAATAATAAAAACCCTACCCAAACTGGTGTAAGTTTTGAGGTGAATAAATTTAGTAAAGGAGTTAGAAGAAAAAGTGTGTTCTGGGAGAGTCTTCCATGTGAGAAAAACCATCTCATAATTTTAAGATGGAAATAGGTATAACTGGTCATGTGGGCAACACTCCATTCCAACCTTCCTTATGTTGTGTGTGATTTCTAACAGAACAGTCAAACTTCCTGAAAAATTCTTAATACCAGAAGCAGGATGGGGTGTACCTGTAATGATGTCTACAGCTTGCTTTTTTATTTTCTTCCTTTCCTTTCCCAGTAAAGATGAATAAATATTGGAGACATAGATGACAAGTACTCTGTTAACAGGGTCGCAGTGCTGCCTAACAAATACGAGGCAAAATTAGGGCTGTGTTTAAATTTAAAAAGCCTTTGACAGTTTTCTTTTTCTGTTTTTTTCTCACTGTTTTAGTCAGGGAAATATCTTTCTTCAGATGAACTCCCTGTCTTCTTGTGGGTTGTATAGGAGCCGCTGCCAAGTACACAGAAGATACTCAGGGGCAATTCCTACTATAAAAGAAACGGCTGAAGCGTTTAATATTATCTAATTGGAAAAGACAACTAAGAAAATTCTTCTTACACATTTTGGGATCATTAGAGAAACTTGAAATTTGTATGATTATAGTACTATACTGCCAGATCAGTGGCAGTGGTGGAGCTGCTAGTGACAAGAATAGAGCATTAGGATCCTCATGGTAGTTACGTACCTCATGCTGATCATACTAGTTTAGGATGTATAAATGCATACGCAACCAAGAAAAGAGAGAGAACTAATTTTTCCCTTATCTCCTGCCTTCAGCACATCAAAAGCTTAACACCAGTTTTCTTATTCAAAACCTTAGATACAAGCTTTTGAAATCAAAAGCTTGCCCATTTTCATTTACTCAGTTTTCAGAAAAGAGGAGTCTGATGCAAGAGATCAAATGATTAGTCATCCACAAATCCTTATTAACCATCTACAAGCATTGATTCAGTATCATACCCCTTAAAGCAAAAAAGAAAAGTAATCATAATTAAGAGGAATTTCTGTTTAGTTTCAAAATGCAAGTGACTAGTGTATTTATAAGGATAGTACAGAACACAGATATTTTACTCTGTAAAATTTAGTCCATTTCAAATTGAAATGGAAGGTTCTTTTTAAAAATCCCACACTCCTTTCATGCACATGCATAAACATTGGTTTCAAATTGAAATGGAAGGTTCTTTTTAAAAATTCCACACTCCTTTCATGCACACGCATAAACATTGGTTTCAGTGTTTAAAACTGAAGCAACATGTGGAAAATGTCAAACCAGGGAATTCTTAATTTTACAAATTTCCTATACTCTTATTTTTCAATAAAATGAACTTTTTAGAATGTTTAGATTTAGAATAGATTTTGTAAACCATATTTGTTTCAAATGATACTATATTTAAGTGGTATCAGTTCCTTTTATCCAAATTGCTGCAAATTTCTGTTATGTTATGTATAAATTGTGGTTAATTTCTGAAAAAAGGTCTGTTTCAAACTGTGTAATTTTAAGAAAAAAAGCACTGATGAAGTAAACAGACTGGTATACTATTTTTAGCCAGTTTGTCCAGAATCTACACTTCTGATGGAAAGGAACTGACTTACAGCACAAAGCTATGTTAAAATAATGCTGAAACTTTATGCATCCTTTAAAATATTATTCTTTGTAGATAGATCTAGTTATTGATGTGTGATTTGTTTTCAGAGTAGAATGGAAGCAATGGTATAAGCTGCGTGAAAATTTCCATTTTGTGTGCAATGATGGCTAAATATTTTTACTGAAAAATTGCAAATAAAGTAATTTTAAAGTGCAAAAAAAGTAGAGTCCTGGAAACCACTTTTCATGTAATCTGAAACTGGAAATCAAAAAGCTTGAGAATCATGCTATACTGAAAGTTGTGTATAAGAGCAGTGCTCTGCTTCTTAAGTTGATTTGTCTTAATAGCTGTTATATGTTTAAAATTTACCCCGAAGCAACATCTGATAATTCTATGGTATGTTTTCTTGCTGGTGAGCAAACACTCACTTTAAGAGTCCAAAACAAGTTAAGCTAAAATTTTAGTTCTTTGAAAATGTAATGTTAATAAATTGGGCATTTTGCATATTTTTTATTCATTTCTATTGAACTCAATCCAGTCTATCAATGTCTTTTATATACTGGTGTGTTCAGAACTGGACTCAGTACTCCAGATTTGGCCTCATTAATGGTGAGCAGAGGAGAAGGATCCTCTCCCTTGACCTGCTGATAATGTTTTTCATAACGCAGCCCAGGAAGCTGTTGGCCTGGTTTGCTACAAAGACACATTGCAGGCTCATGACCAAATTGAGGACCACCCCAGATTCTGAATAGCTCCTTCACAGGTAGTCTGTCTGCAGCATATACTGGATCCCCAGCACAGGACTTGACATTTCCCTTTATTGAATTCCATGAGGTTTCTGTCTGCCTGTGGTCAAAGAAATCATCTATGCCTAAGTTACAGGCATCATCATATGTGAAAAATGTCCCACAACTGAATCTGAGCCCACGGAGTTGGCTGCTTTTGTTGTAGTATTTGCTTCTGCATGTGTAATTAACTAAATGAAAAAAAATATTTCTGATGGTGATGGATAAAAATTAATAGAATTTTAGGATCATTCAATTTTGGTTTTCTGTCTGTACTGTAGTAAAACAAAAATAGCTTTCAGTTTGCATAGAATTATTAGGTAAGTCACACTTATGAACATAAATCTATACTATTGACATATCAAATATGAAAGTATGTCTTTTTTTTTTGAGATTTGTCAAATAACAAAATTTAGCTTTTTCAGTAGTTTTAAGAGGTATGTTGTATTAATCAAGAAATTATAAAGCAATTTGTGTCTTATCCAGTGGGGTAAGAGTTCCCATTCATTAGTATTTCTATTAGGTAGCTATTTAAAGAGTTCTAATATATGAGAAGACACTGGTATTTTGGCAATGTACCTCTGGGCTATATGTTATATAAGTTGGATTAATTACTTACAAATACAATAACTGATGTAATAGATATGATTTTGATTTTTTCAAATCCTCAAGCAAGCTGATTGTCTATCAGCGTCTGACATTGTATTTTTTATATATATGACATAAACAACTAAGTCTTTAGTTGTTTATGTTTAGTTGTTTATGTGCACAGCTCCTACCTCTGGGCTATATGTTATATAAGTTGGATTAATTACTTACAAATACAATAACTGATGTAATAGATATGATTTTGATTTTTTCAAATCCTCAAGCAAGCTGATTGTCTATCAGCGTCTGACATTGTATTTTTTATATATATGACATAAACAACTAAGTCTTTAGTTGTTTATGTTTAGTTGTTTATGTGCACAGCTCCACCTTTCCTACAACTAAGTCTTTAGTTGTTTATGTTTTGTTGTTTATGTGCACAGCTATACCTTTCCTTAAAAGAAAGGTTATGCCCAGCCTTTGCTCTTGCTCAAACAAGCTAATCCTGATCTTTTGTTTGTTTGTTTGTTTTTTCTTTCCATCACAGGAGTCATCAGGACTGCCTTGCACAACATGGACAGGGAAGCCAGAGAGCATTATTCCGTTGTCATTCAAGCCAAAGATATGGCTGGGCAGGTCGGAGGGCTGTCAGGGTCAACAACTGTAAATATCACACTCACTGATGTCAACGACAATCCACCCAGGTTTCCTCAGAGTATGTACAATTTCAACATATATTTGAAAATCATGTTGATTTTCAGTGAAGTAAGAAGCTATTACTGAAATTCAAGTAGAAGCTAAAATCTTGGGGAGAAGGCAGTTTGGGAAGTGTTTGGATTCACCAATATTTTTAAATTTTTCAGTGCTTTCAGATGAAACACAGAGATGGCATAACTAGAATATTGAAAACAGTGAAGATTTCTTTCAGTTAACCCCTGAATTAGAGTAAGATGGGTGACAAAGGAATACTCTTGTCATATGTGGGTTATACTCCAGTCCTTGTTGAATGTATATTTTAATATATGTGTGATTTTGATCCTAAGCATGAATTATGCTGTTCCTATGGTAGATAGCAACAAAAGGTAATTCATTAAAAGATTTAATCCTGCATGCCTTTGGCTGCTTCCATACACATTTATCAATTTTTTTTCTTCTGTTTCTTTCTCTATACCCAAGTAAACTTTTAAAATTAATTCAGACATTACAAATGGTCAAAATCTAAGCCATTTCTCACTGTTGTTGAGCTATAGTGAAGTCTGTCTTTATCCTAGTTAAATCAATTCTCGATGTTGATGTTAAACAATGTTATCGCATGCATACATGAAGAGTTTATGCTAGAATACTCTTAGGATATCTTAATATGACCACTAATAGGAAGTTAATGTCTATCCAACTCATTAGCTGCATGTCAGTTTGACACAGTAGCTGAGGTCTTGTAGGAATTCTGAATTCAATTGACAATTTATTCATAAATCTTCTGGAGAGTAAATGCGTAGCTAAACCTGCTTTCCTTTGCAGATTGGCTCAAGGCCAATAAAAATATTGTAATCTGGTCTCAGACATTGTGTGAACTGTTGTAGAACACAACAGACTGGTAGCTATAGGTACATCCACCAGAAAATGCATTCAGCTGCTTGAATTAGAAGATTTATAAACAATAGTAGAGATCACAAAGCTCCAGGGAAAAACAAATCTCCCTGACAATGCACATTACATAAAATCTGCCCAAACAGTAAATAGGCTTATTAAAAGTGTTGTAGAAATGAATGATTTTTCTGACATGAAAACATAAAGCCTTTGAAACACAGCCTTATGTAAAATATATTCAAGTTCCACAGAATTTTCATTGCATCCACCTTTCTATTTAATACTTTGTAACTATTGGAAAGGCAAAAGGTAAGGCCTGTCTTTGAACAACTGTACCATCTGAAAGAGCTAAATAGAAAAAAACCCTAAGTTTCCTGAAAACTCAATAGGTGCAAGAGTGGATGCATACCAGGTTTCAGGAATTGGCATCTTTTGTTTTGAATGGAACGGTTTGAATATTAAACTGACTGGCAGGCAAAAATGTGCATTCGGACATATATTTCATTATCTGTATTAATATTTTCTCAGAAATCAAAGAAATAAAAAATATTCATGTTATAGTTTACACCTTTTAAGGGATTCTAATAACATTAAAAACTTCAAAACATCATTTCACATAATTATTTAACAAGGCAAAATAAAAATGTGGTTTAGTATTTATTATTATTTTTAATATAAGATATTAATCTTAGCATAAGTCTTGTGGAGTACAAAGATTTGCTTTATCTTTCCTTACAGAGGACACCTATACCACTGTTATGATTGACATTGCTTCTTTAGTCCTTTTCAAGAACTATATTTTAAACCCTTTGCAAAAGAGCAGTATCTATGTTAGTAATAGAGAGCAAAAATATAGCTGATCTAAAATAGGCCAGTTTAGTATCATGAAATTTTGCAATACTACATGAGTCTTGCACTAATAGAAATAATTTCATTGTTTATTTTTTTCTCTTCTTTGTGTGCCATGATTTTCAGTTAAATTTCTCTTCAATTTCCTTATTAGACGGAATGCTAAATGAGACTTACTGAGGCTTGTCAGACTCAGAATTGAATTCAAGGGAAGTGCTAACCAAAACTGCATATATCGAGTGTATAACCTTGGGACAGGCTGAGCCTCAGCTAAACCACAGACTTTCTTTTGGTTAGTTTCTTTTTCTCCGTTACCATACTTGTGAGTTTTGAATCTGATTCTAACTGTATGAGTACTTTACTTGAGAACATGCTGGGAAGCACATTTGATGGATACTTTTATTACTTGTTTTATTTAGCAATATACTTTATTGTATATATGTAAAAAGTGGTGCTTTTCTGGCTTTGGTAGGTCAGTGTTCATTAGACATTCATATGGAGTAAGATATGCAGGTTTTTTCCCCCTTAAGGAAACACTTTAAAATCCTCTTTAAAACTTAGAAATAAAGGTTGCAAACATTTCTGCTTAAATGAATTTACTGTGTTCTTCTCTGTACTCGCTCTAAATATAGCTGACTTTCTTTCAAAGAAATTTCTAACAGAAGACCTACAGTTTTGAAAAATATGAAACATGGCTGCATAATTTTATCAGTCAGCTGCAGTTCTGAAATAGTTGGTAATAATAATTTCTGGAATAGGAAACATAGGCGAAAACTTCTGCTTGCAAAACACAGTTGTATGTCTCAGAAGTAGTCAAGGGGTTGTGAATTCAGCAGGGGAATCACCTGAAACTTCAGATGCATTTTGCTTATCAATTACTTTAGTTTATCTTGTGTAGTAGTGGCTTCTTTTTCTTCATCACTACAAGTTTGCTTTCTTTAGAAAGGCAAATTATAAATAATCTATCTATTCAATGTAAGCTGAGAGACAATGCTCTGCTTGGGAAGATTTTTGAGGGAACTGCATCTCCCAGTTCTTGTTGGTTTTACCACTGATGGATCGATGTTCTTGATGACTGAGGGCCCTAATTTCATAGTCATTAATTTATTTCAGTAATTTGATAGAAAATATTCCATCTACTGATGACACTGTAATCAGCCTTGAGTTACATCAGAATGTTGTGTATACTTTTCTTTCATTAATTCTCTCTGGTCCTGCTAAATATGAGTAAGTTCTGTGTGTTTTACTTTGTTTACTATGAATGGATTCTGATTTCATCAAGATTATCACACTAGGCAGATGCTTCCATTGATGTTTTGTACTTCAAGTGCTAATGATTGTATTCTGGACAGGGTGTAGGAGATCTGTAGTTATTGTGTCTAGAGTCTGATGTGTAGATTTTGATACATCTGGTTCAGTTTTTTTAGGATAAAACAGAAATAAAATGCAAGTCATGGCTTAAAACATTTTTATAAAACTTTATTGTTGAGGCTTGGTTGTTTCATGGCAATACGTAAGCATGTGAAATTATATGCATGCTTAATTAATTTAGCTTCACTTTTCATACAATGAAAAGTACACAGCCATTTTTAATAGGAATGTTTTATGAGGTTAGTTCTGAAAAAGTAAGCTCACATCCCAGAAGCAGACATTAACTCTGTTCAGTGCTAGTAAGGTGTCTATTATCCAGTCTTGTTAATGTAACTCATTAGCTAATTTAGTACAATTGTATCTGCTATTAATTTTATTTTGAAATTTATAGCCCAATATGGTTCTTTCTGTATCCCGCATTCCATGTAGTGCATCCAGTTCCTACGAGTCCCATACGTAACTGTCAGCATCCTCTCACTCCCCACTGCCATGCACTGTGGACTGTCCTGTTCTACTGTGGTGACCAGTCCAGAGCTATCTGTCTGCCATTTTACCACTTGACTGCAGCCAAATGAGACATGTAAAGTGGAATTTTCTCTGATTTTCTTTTATCAGATCTTTCTCTTCTATTTACCCAGTAATTGCTAAGAGGCTTGTAGAATCATAATGTGTTTAAGGTCTCTGCCCTTTCGCTAGATTAGCCTGACATTAGACAAGGGTTAAAAGTTACTGGAAACTATTGAATTAAAATGATTACTGTTGCCATGCATCCTCAGGAAACTCAGATTTAAGAGAAAAAAAGACAAGGACATGATTGCTGGTTTCGCTTAAGATTGCTGACATTTGATCAACTGTACCTTTAAAAATTAGATTTTCTTCATATCTAGTATAATCTAGTTCCTGTTGATTGTGTCATTTATGTGGGCTTGAAAAGTGGGCCCATATGAACTTGATATGGTTCAAGAAGTCCCAAGTGGAAGGTGCTGGGTCAGGACAATTCCAAATGTGATTCCAAACCAGGATACAAACACAGTGAGAGCAGCCCTGTGGAGAAGGACTTAGGGGTTCTGGTGGGCAAAATATTGGATGTGAGCAGTCCATGTGTACTTGCAGCCCAGAAAGTCAGCGGAATCCTGGGTTGCATCAAAAGAGATATGGCCAGCAGGTCGAGGGAGATGATGTGACAGCCTGGAGCAAATATAAAGGGGACAAAGTGCAAATAAATGCCTTTATTACCTGATGAAGATTTTGGTCTTAAATAAAAGCAAAATATGGTGGGTTTTGATTCTCCAGAAATATTTAGAATCACCTGCCTAGCAAGGTTGCTCCAGAAGGACAACAAGCTATTTAACAGAGTGGTAAAAGGAACAAGCCTTGCTGATCGGGGTTAGTTTCTAAAATTTCTCTCATATTGTATCTTTCTAATGTACTAGAGTCAAGCATTCATCTATGGTATGCCTAAAGAGAGGGACATATAAGGACCACATTACTCAAGGGATGATGGTATTCATCCAGTAGCAAAGGGAGTTAAGAGATAAGAAATATGTGTCTTTGAGCATATGCTTTCATAAACTGGAAAGTGTTATCTAAAGTGATTGGTTTAATTGTCTTCGCATTTGTTTGTGAGAAGTATGATATGTTTTCATATTTACACAATATTTGGAATTAAAGGTACCAAATTGTTTTATTTATCATGGAAATTTGACATAAGTTATTTAATGGCATTTGATCACATAGGAAATCTTATGATGTTCTGTTTCCTGAGCAGAATATATGTGATTCCCATAATTAATTAAATTTAATACTTTTCAAGAGTATGAAGCATATGATTTTTAAATTCTCCTTTGACAAGAATTCATGGCAATAAAACTTGATCACAGAGTTGTGTATGGAATTCAAGTATAACAGGAAGCTCAATTGCAGAGAAATACATTTATGTCAAAGTCAGATTAAATATCTGTAGAAAATATGTGTTCTGCATAGTCAGTGTAGCACCAGCTATGTACATCATCTGTACTCGTAACAGTAGCATGGAGTCTAGCAGTGGTTTTTATTCCACTTAATTGAACAATATCAATGAGGATTTTTGTGTACCATGTACATTATTAATTACATATGCATATCAAAATCCTTTTAAAATACTCTAGATAGAAAAAAAAGGTGGGCCTTTTGTTTGTTTGTTTGTGTGTTTGTTCGTTTGTTTTTCTTTGGGGTTCTGAATGAGACAGTAATGGTTTTGGGAGTGAGGGATGTTTGTTTTGGTTTTACACTGAGTGGAAAATTGGGAGCAGAACCACTCCATTTTAATGGTATTCTTCAGAACTACCTTCATTTTCGTGTCCTTTATGAAGCTAAACCCCAATGGGAGCGCAGTCCAATCTGTGCCAATGTCAGGAAAAAGCAAACAAACAATAAAAAAATCTGCAATCCAAATGGAGTTTAATCTTTTTACAGGTGTTGCTATTGCTTTCTGCTTTGCCCAAGCTGCCTGATGTAGCCATGGTCCCCCCTTAAATAGCATAGAATATGTTCAAGACAGCACAGCTCTAGAGACTGCTACAGATCATGCCCAGCCATTAGGTTGCTCATTAGTGATGATTATGGAGTGTATATGTTGTTTTTCCCATGCCATTTGCATAGAAAATGTTCATTTGGGTATTCAGTACCTACAGGAAAGTACTAAATCTGAAAATCCAGGAAATCTAGTTTTCTTTCTATTTCTGCTTTTACCCATGAGTGACATAAATACCACACTTTTTACAAGAAGTAAAAAGATCTTTGAGAACTGTTCAGAAAGTTCTCAAGTACTTTTAGTTACTGTCTTTCAGGGCAAAGTGTCATGGAACATAAACTCATCACTGATTAAAATCTTAATAACAACCATAACTCCTGGTTTATACTGAGATTTAAAAAGCAGGGGCATGGGCATGCACAAATTATCTTCCAGCCAAAGGAGTCTATTGCACTGAAGAAGAATGTTTGAGGGCTGTTTTTCTTCTAAATTGACTCAAGATTGTTATATTCTCTAGAGTTTCAAGGCAAGCAGAAGTTTGAAGGGTTCGAGTTTTGAAGAGTCTTTTGGTGTCATATTTGCATATAAGAAGTTACTTCACTTACAATTCAAATATTTTCAGAAAATTCAAAAGCATTGGGTTTTTTTGGTAGGGAAGAAGAATAAGCCAAACATACATCTTAAAGATTTCTTTCTTACTTTAGTTGTATGAAAGAGAGGTTGGCATCAAAAAGAATATTCAGATCAAAGACAGTAGATATAAAATTGACTGAGCTTCTGGAATCATAATAGTTACTGTATTCATAATGACTATGGATTAAAATTGGATTTATTATGTTAAAAATAGGCATAGTAAATGGAGACGTGACAAATGTCCAAGACATACTGTGAGGAATATAATTCTAAAATTCTGTATTCTCACAAGAGAAATCCAGAATAATCTGTTACATGTAATGAAAACAAGCAGCTCTGTAAGTGGATAGCTTTCTCATAGAAAACCACCAAAGAAGACTGAGAACAGTCCACAGTTGGAGCTCCACTTTAGTTTTATCAGAGATAGCAGGCACTAAAACATGAGACATAACTTCATGAATGCCAGGATCATAGATTCATGTGAGACTTCCAAAAGGTCATCTGACCCAAAGCACTGCTTAAAAGCAGGTTCAGTTACATCAAGTTGTTAAGAGCCTTGTTGAGTAAAGTGTTGAAAGGTCCTTTGCAGGTTCCTTTCTGCAAAACTGCTTTACAGGTGTCTGGCCCCGGTGTGTACTGATGAATGGCATTATTCTTCCTCTGGAGCCATCGTTGACTGTCATGAGGTTCTTCTGAGCCCATTTCTTCAACCTGTCCAGGTCCCTTTGAACAGCAGCCATGCTGTCCAGAATGCTGACCAGATTTTCCCAAGTTGATATTGTCCACATGCCACCCATCATTCAGGTGATTAATTAAGACATTAAATATTTTTGGCCACAGATTTGATTCATGAACAACTATTTCTAATTGGCTGCCAGGCTAATTTTGTGCTCATAATCATCAGACTTTGAGCTTGGCTCACTGTTCATTTGTTCTCTATATCTCATCAATTTGGCTCATGACTGAGTTTTTAACTAGTTGTAGGTTCAAGCAAACTTTCTTCATATAGCACTTTGATATGCATTTAGGATATGATGATATTTTATGTCAAGACAATCAGATGCTGAATTTATCAGTTTGCTACTAGATAGACAAAGACATTGGTGTATGAGCTGTGGTCTATCAATGAATGTATCTGTTGGTCCATCACCAAGTGGTGTTTTTCCTTTTGTTGCTAAAACTATACCTTGGGTTAAAAAAAAATAAAAGACAAAATATTTGGTTGTTTGTCTATTCGTTCAGTATTATGCCTCTCCTTCCCTTCCTTTGTTAAGTAAGGTAATTCCTACAATTCAAGAGAACATTATAATCTATAAAAGTAAGTAAAAATTATCAACAAGATAAATTAATGAATAAAATAAATTGAATAACATGCTTATTGATTTTCAATAAATTCTGTCATACTTCTTTTCTTGAGAGGTTCAGTCAGAGAAATTATATTTTCATGAGAGTAAAACAGCATTACAATTTGCCCGTAGGCTAACTGAAATGAAAGCAAATTGTTTTAAAGATAAATAAATTGTTTCTGTACTATAATGACAGATAAAGCATAAAGTTTTTTTGAAAGAAAGATGAAGATCAAATATACACATTTGAAAAATGCTTCAACTAATATAGAATAAAGTCCTGCAATATGATGTGACTATCCTATACAGTACATTATTTGGAAAAGAGCATTAATTTCCTCATTTCATGAGCTAAGCGAATGCATCTGAGGGAATATTATAAAAACTGAGAACCAGTCAACCTCCATAAGACACTGGGCAGCTGCTCTAGAAAAAATTAGACCATCCCTAAGAAATTTCTGCTTTACAACAGCTCTTGGAAGGCTGGAATGCATAGGAGCAATCTGTTCAGCTTGAGCAGATTTGGTGAGACAGTTTTGATACAGACTGATGATACCTGATTATCAGGGCTCCTATCTTCCCAATCAATTTTTTTCAGAGAGTTGAGACAGACTCATAGCTTAAAATACTGAATCACAAATTCACAACATACACATCCCATATTTGATAATGTCCTATCAAACTTTCTTTATCCAATGCCCAGGGAAACATTCAATTGAGCTCTTAGTTGGTTCCTCTTACTAGCAATAAAGTTTACAATGATTTAGTGTTTAGTAAGAACATTTCAGATTTCCACTGGCCTAAATAAATGTCTATGATATAGTTTATCTAACCTTCGTGTTGCTGAATTTAATCCTCCTAGGTGTTTGTTGGTTTTAGATAGTATAGTCTGTATTTATCGCTTTGGCTTATGTCTGTATGAGACAAGTTCAGGCTGCCTCTGTGAAGCAGTAGTTAAATACTTGTTGGGAGACATTTCTGACCTTATGATGTAAGAGTTTACATTTTTTTAACAGTGTTCTTTTAATTCCATCCACTCTTTTTAAACATTTCAGTTCTACAAATGCAGATAATGAAAGAGTCATTTCAAATATTTGTTTTACTTGAAGTTTTAGTATTTAAGAATGTTCGAAGCTGGTATCAGTAAAATGATTTTCTGAAACAGATGGCTTACACTTGGGGTGTGATTACAAAGCAGAGTGTACTGTCATGTAGATATATTTGAACCAGCTCAACTATTTGGAAGTCTCCAATTAGTTCACCCTATCATATGAGTTATAACACTTCTAGTTCCTGAAGTGGCTGGATTATATAACATATTCTTTATGGCCTCGACCTTTTCCTTTTTGGAATGCATTAGTCAGAGCCAAAGTGTCAAAAGAACACATTTTGCGTTTATTTTAACAATAAGTAAATTCCAAAATGAATCTCATCCCATTACTATAATTTTATGTATGAAATAAAGCAACCAGCATTATGAAAGTGTCAGTTGACATCATCTGGAAGCAAAAAGTGTGGCAGAGTATTTGTTAGGAAATCTATGAAGGTGGATTTATATGCATATCAGATAATTGTGTCAAAGTATTAACTATGTGTTTTAAAAGAATCGAGCAATTGTCCTGTTACATCAGTGTTGGAATTTTATTTTTTATGTGGTAAATTGTTCCTTTTATCTTGTTCTGCTGAACATTTCTTACTTTTGTTGAGATTTTTGTAATTAATAGTAGCTTATTTTTGTTTTCCTAGGAAACCTCTCTTTCCTTTTGGACTATGTTTAGTGCACTTGTCCATCCTTTTCACACTACTATTTGTTTATTAGTATTATGGGCTAGTATCACAAAAATTATTAAAAACTATAAATAGGTTTAGGAACTGTTGTCCAAGGAATTAGATAAATTTAGAATAAAATCTTTTGTTTTCTAACAGCTGTCTGTAAATATAGTTAGCAATATTTTAGTGATGGCATCCATTCCCTTTCCAATAACAACTTCTGTAGATTCATAATTTCTTCAATCCATCCAACAAATACTGGGTTTCTGCCATAATTCATGTTTAATCTTTGAATTCATTTTACATTTTGCCTTTCTACATGCTTAACATGGGTAACCTCTGCAGTCATGCATGGTTTAAACTCAGAAACTGCAACGTTAGCTTTCATATGTACACTTTCAAATCTGCTGATCTGTTGTCCTGCAACTCAGTGTTGCACTCTTGCACCCATTATCACAGACTGTCTAACAGGAATATAAAAGAAAATCTGTAGAGTTTCAGAAGATATGTAATTACTGAAGTTATTTTGCTTTTTTTTCTGTATGGTGTTTGGACTGTGATGTAAACTCTGCAGACTGTTGGGGAGGCATTTCGATGAGTAGTTGTTTAGGAGGGGAATGGAGTTGGTGTTTTATGTGCACACCTTCGACTGAATGTACGTTCTCCTTTTCAGTGCTGATCGGTTTCAGCACCCCTGCAGTGTTACAAGAGTAGCATTATTGGAGAAAAATATTTAAGCTGTTTTTCTGGCCTAGTTTTAGATGGAAATTGAGGTTTATGTAATGACACTGTGCCTGTTTGCCACGTATTTCTTCTCCTTGTCTACCAGGAAACTTTGTGCCTTTTAGGAGATTTCACAGAAGTGGGTAGAGACAGTTAAGGAAATTATCATTGGTATTTTTTCCTTTTCTAATTATTTACCTAACAGGTTCTAAAAACACTGAAAGTATGTCACGGTTGTAAAGGATGCTTTTTCTGGGCACAACTGTGTAATATGTTTATGCACCCATTATGTTAATTTCCCTTTACTGTGGATGCCACTTAAAATTTGTGTTTAAAGAGTTTTGTTCTGCAACAAAACCATTGCAAAGTGGTAATGGTAAAATACTGAGATTGATTGCATTTTTCTATAGGAAGAAAAGAGTGATGAAAATATTGATGCAATGTTGCAAAGCATCATATTTCAGAAAAATAAATTGTAACATGTGAAGATTTGGAAATTAAAAAGTACTCCACTGCTCATTTCATTTTAAGTTGGTGAAGATATATATAAATATATTGGTTAAGGAGAATATAAACTTATAAAAATACTGGTGTGAAATAAGCTTCTGAGCTAATTTCTGTGTTATGTGATATACAGCAAGAATAACTGTGAAAGCTGAAATCTTACATTAAGTAATTTGAATTTTAATTAGGGAATGAAGACATCCCAAGTAAAATACAATTCCATTTTGAATTCTTTCAGGAATCTAGATAAATTCATAGGTGTATTTGTCAGTTTTGCATATGAAATAGTCTTCCATTTACTCAGAGGTGTATCAAGCACATAATGGTTCTCTAATTTAGTTTCACTAGAAAATATCTAAGCTATTATGTTGGGGTTTTTTCCCCTCCAGAACACTACCAGCTGTATGTTCCTGAGTCAGCTCAAGTTGGATCAGCAGTTGGCAAAATCAAAGCAAATGATGCAGACACTGGCTCAAACGCAGACATGAAGTACACAATTATCAATGGCGATGGCTCTGGGGTGTTCTCCATATCGACTG